>NC_141327.1:11573336-11708336 GCF_037954235.1 Aulostomus chinensis | reverse complement strand
ACTGGAATATGCACATAGAGCTCTCCATGTCATTCGTTGAAAGGGTTTGGAAGGGAAACAGGTTTTAACGTCAATAGTTGCATGACCTTAACCTGGAGCTAAGGAAAGTTTTTGAACGGAAAAGGAGATTTGTGTGAGTTATCTTTGCGCCGTGGGTCGTTCAGTGAGGGGAGGGTGGCAGAGGGGAAGAGGTTAGATATTCCTTCGTCCAAGAGAATTACACCTCATACTCTCTCTACAGATAATTGTTGTGGCCGTGCAGGTGCTGTTTGTGAGGAGTGTGTGGTGCAAAGCCAATGGCATTGACGATGGCGACCCCAGCGCTCAACGCACTGACAAAACCACGCCAAATGACTGCGCCCTGCTCTCGCCTCATAACCAGGTGTACCACGATCCACAGAGCAGCCAGGTATGTGTGTGTGTGTGTGTGTGTGTGTGTGTGTGTGTGTGTGTGTGTGTGTGTGTGAGTGAGAGAGAGAGAGAGAGAAAGAGAGAGACAAGGAGAGAACTGCTGTGTTGGCAATGATTAGGAAAGTTCTGAAGGCAGGAGTGAAGTAAGAGATGCATAAAAGCTTTGATTGAGTCAGAGTCAGTGTTCACAGCGTCCTGCCAGATAAGAGCAGTGGGGTATAATAGACTGACGGAATGGCAGTGATGAGACTAAATGCCCTTTAGCTACCGCAAGGTTATCAAACCAACTTCCTCTTTAATTCATATCTTACATGTTTGAGTCAAAGTGCTTAATTATTAATATGTGAATCTGCTCGTGATTCACAGCAGCAACAGTGTCTGTTTCTCCTCGTTTGACAAGAATAGAAAGAAGTGAATTCAAATACCCACGCACATAGGCTACCGTTTGTTTGCATCACAGACCTTTTTTGTAATTCTGATGGTTCGGCCCCCGTTTGGGTTATCATTGTTATAAGCTCCTTTCTGTTTTTGATGCCACCAGAGCATAGTCACTGGGGAGAAGCCATTCAAGTTTTGGGCAGATCCGAATCACGTAGTGGCACATCCATGGCCCTGAGTTGGCACAAGCGTTAGAACAGTGAGACAGAGCATTTTTCAGAGGATAGAGGGGGTGACAAAACAGAGAGAATTCAACAATTTCCACACATAACCCATGGGTATGTTGGTCTTAAAATAAGCTGTGGTGCCATGGAAGGGGCCAAGGGGGTTCAGTATCTCGCTCATAAACATTTCAGCGCGGTCTCACAAGGAGCTGAATTAGTGACCCTCAAATTACTAGGCAGCTACTCTACCCCATGAGTCATTCCACCCACGCCTGCTTGACTGTCCCCTCACATGCTTTCGGGTGTCCACTTAAAAGACAGACAAATAAACTTCATATTCATTTATCCCCCACATCAGAAACCAAAAGTGCATCCCTTATTAAGAGATACATTAGTTGTATTTACAGAAGAGGCACAACAGCATAACTTCATTGATTATTTACATTTATGTCCAACAGGATTAAATATTAATGAATAACCAGATGACACTGGTTAAAATCATGTTACAGCCAAAAAACACTGATGATTAATTTATAGACAAGACACGACAACCCCTCAGCGCCAGATTATGCTTCGTTTAACTAATTTGAATGGACTGGACACACCCCAAATGGATTTGTGCCGTGTGCTTTAATCCATGCACTGTAGTGGTATGTCACATGAGTGAATTTTCAGGGATGGAACTAAAAAGGGAGTTTGACAATCTTTGTCTCATTTAATCAGTTAGTATCTGCAGGTCAAGCGTTGCAGCTGAGTCAAACCAGCTGACGAGGCCGCGTCTCTGGCTTCTATATGTGCACCTGACTGGCTTTTCAGTCAAGCTAACTTCTATCTGAACACATGACTTCCTGCCTGCACCTTTTAGATAGAGAATCGACGATTTTATGGGACACATAAAAAACAACTGTGGACTAACAATAAAACATTAGACGTGAATGCTCAGCACTTTCAAAACAGGAAATAGCAACACCAACATAACAACGATAAACAGGATGTTACAAGAAAAGTGGGCTGCCATTGTCTGTCCTCAGTTTTACGTGCTTGTTTTCAATTCATACAAGGTTGTTTCAGATATGATTTCTCTCTATTCATCTTTGAAGCCGACAATGAAAACTAGAAAGTGCTCAGAGAGCACATACATCCTCCAAGGTGAACTTCCAGCTGCTGGCGCTTCAATGCTTAGACCCTAGGTCAAGCTACAGGCGACAATGAGCCTATAACAACCGAATATTCCTTTGTCACTGCACACATCCAAGTACATGTGGGCTTATAGACCATTCCATCCATCCATCCATCCATTTTCTTCCGCTTATTCCTATTAGGGGTCGTGGGGGGGCTGGAGCCTATCCTAGCGGCTACAGGCGAGAGGCGGGGTTCACCCTGGACAGGTCGCCAGTCCATCACAGGGCCAACACATAGAGACAGACAACCATTCACACTTACATTCATACCTACAGTCAATTTAGAGTGTCCAATCAGCCTCGTCCTCTCTTGATGTCTTTGGACTGTGGGAGGAAGCTGGAGAACCAGAGAGAACCCACACAGGAACAGGGAGAACATGGAGACTCCACACAGAAAGTTCCTCGAACCCAGAACCTTCTTGCTGTGAGGCGACAGTCCTGACCACTGCACCACCGTGCCGCCTGCTTATAGACCCAACCTGCTAATAAAAGCAGATTGATCTTGTTCCCATTGTGAGGCGATGAGAAGTTGCTTTTGTGTTTTTCCCCTGGTGCATCACGTCCCATGATACTGCCCCAGAGGGAAGTGATTGGTGCTGTCAAAACAGCACCAGAGTGAAGCATCTTGACTTGTATACAACTTTGGCAGCGGTAGTTACAGCAGCATGGAGGACAGTGACGGGGTTTCTGTTGTATTTTTAGCTTAAGTCAGTTTTTCAAACACATTGTGACTGACTTTGGCTAAGATGACAAAAAGTTGCCAAGGTTACCGCTGTAAGAAACCAACTTTCTTTCCTTCGTTTATGTTGTTGATAGCGGGGCTCTGCCCGCTGTTGTATGTGTCTGAGATAAGAAGAGCCAGGGGCTTGCTGTTGATTTGTGTTCTCATCAATGCTGATAAATGTGAGTAAAAGTGTGTCAATTGGTGTTGGCAGGTTTTTTTTTTAATCCATGGAAATGAGTCTTTATTCCTCACAGTAACCCATGAGTTCTTGAAGCAGTTCTGACCAAATCTTAAATCTGAATCTGGTTGACTCAATCAGAGGGTAGATCGAAGTTCCAGGGGTGGAGATGAATGTTGACATAACTCAGCAGCATCCAGGCGCTGACCACTACAGTTGAGTTTGTCTAAAGCTGGTGATGATGGCAATGATGATCCTTATATGTTGTTGTTGCTAGAGCAGTAGGGAGGGATGAGGATAATGGCAGCAGAGGTTGCATCTCCTTGAAGGTAGTACTCCCCAAAAAACAAAATGATTAAATATCATAGTCGCTCAAGTAATTGCATGTTCTTACAGCAAGTACCTGTGGTTAGCTTAGAAACCTTTGCTGATGTTCCTGTGTGCCGAGAGATAAATTAAACTCCTTCTCCTTTTGTCTTTGTCTCTCTTCCTTGTGCCTTCCTCTCATTTCTTGCCCCCTCACTATCTCTCTTTTATCTGTCATTACTGTTTCCTGTTTGCAGATTTCACCTCACCCTCCAGGCTCCCCTACTTCTCACACAGCTGCCGACCTGCATTGCTGCATCTCCACGTGTCAGGCTTCCTCGACTTTCCCGGGACCCACTGGTTCCACCACAATATCCACAGCAACCTCCACGGTCACTCCAACTGAACCCCCCGTCATCTCTGCCCTGACTGCCCCTTCCCCCTCCTCTTCTTAAACTGTCCAGCAGAATCAGGAACCACCTGACTGTGGATGACAGGTGTTTTCGGAGGCATGAACACAAGTAGAGAGGAATCACTGTGAGAGGGGCTGAGGAGGACATAGATATATTTACCAGACAAAAAAAGAGTCACAGATGGGTTGAATAAAAGGGAAAAAAGCAATTTTTCTACAGGTAAAAATAATCCATTTCAGGCTAAACTACATATACACTCATTCTAAATGCATTGCATAATTCAAGCTCCATAGTGGTGTCACAAACTTATGAATATTTTGCACAAGATGATTTGTATCGGTACATGTATGATTCACACAACTGGGTCCCATCATTATTCTCTCCAGCAGTCTTATACAAGTGCCTTTTTTCCCTCAGCAATGACCAACATTAACAGGTTCTTCTTTCCCTTCCTGTTTATCTGTCACTCAACATGTGGGGATGAATTCACATTGGTCCTCAAAACACCATGCATGATAAAGTTGGTGTAGAGTCTGCAAAAGTTTATCAAGAATCTTAGTGTGTAACCAGATTGGTAAAAAATCTATAAATGTGGATTCAGATTTGCATGTGTATTGCGATCTGTAAATGCGTCCACAGATTTGTAAATCTGCACTCACGTCTGTAAATGCTTATGTCTTCTGTTTCAACTCATGCGTCTTTTCATGTGATTTTTTTTGCTACTCTTCTCCCGTGACGGGTCTGCAAATGCATGTGAAGATTTGTCCGTCTGTACGCCAAAGTTTGCTTGGCCCTGAGCACAGGCTGACAGGCTCAAGCAGGTGCAACCTTCAGGTTACTTCGCCCAGCTCACAGGCTGGCGTTGGCTGATTTATATAGTAGTTACAATTTATTTATTCATGATAACAAAGATAGGCGATACTTTTCCTGATAAAAATTCACAAATTCTAGCACACATTTACAAATTTTAGTACACACATTCAAATCTGACTATGCACATAAAGACTGAGATATGCGTTTGCATCTATGTTGCTACTATCATGGCCCCATCGCCACATCAGTTGAATCCAGTGCTCAGTCATGCAAAAACACTTTGATTTGAGCTAAAAGCAAACACTTGTGATTTGGTGCTACTATGAACGAGCGTGGACGAGCATGAGCGAGTTGGTTGAATGTGCTAGCTGGTCACACTTAGCGCGAGCGGGAATAATCAGATTACTGAGTTTATGGCTATATAAAGAAGATGTGAATTATACTGGATGATGCACTTAACAGTTTGTAAACAGACATTTTTTGGACAGTTTTCTTGTTGTAGTTAACTGTAACTCACATTTATCTTCAAGCGAAATATAGGTAGCTGGCTCTTACTGCATTCTGGGGTCACAAAGAAGTGAGGAAGTACAGGAGGGGAAAAATTGTGAGCTCAAGACACTTATTTGTGATTACTTGAAAAGCAAAATCCACATCAAGTACTGCTTTAAACATTTTTGTGATTGCTGAAGGAATGATATATGAATTGATAAATTTTGATGGATAGAGTTCAAAAATTCATTTACATCTGTGCAGCTCTGTGGACCAAGTCTGCTGTGACCCTGTTTGTCCATCCATCCATCCATTTTCTACCACTTATTCCTGTTAAGGGTCACAGGGAGGTTGGAGCCTATCCCAGCAGCCTTCAGGTGAGAGGCAGGGTTCACCCTGGACAGGTCGCCAGTCCATCACAGGACCAACAGATAGAGACAGACAACCATTCACACTCACAGTCACACCTACGGTCAATTTAGAGTATCAATCAGCCTCGTCCTCTCTTGATGTCTTTGGACTGTGGGAGGAAGCTGGAGAACCAGAGAGAACCCACACAGGAGCAGGGAGAACATGGAGACTCCACACAGAAAGATCCTGTGCTGGAGCCGGGACTTGAACCTGGAACCTTCTTGCTGTGAGGCCACAGTGCTGACCACTGCACCACCATGCTGCCCGATCCTGTTTGTATATTCAGAGAATAACTGGCTTCAGTCGCAGCAAATGTTTTACTGTACCGACATTGCAGCTATATAACCAGCATGGAAGACCAAACTGTCGACCTCCTTGTGTGTATGCTGCTCTAAATGGATGTAATGTGTTTGTTTTCACTGGTAGACGTGTGCAAGTGCATCTGTGGCTGATTTGCTCATATGTATTCAAAATTGTTTTCTCTGCAGAAGCTGTGACGCTGGTTAATCCTGGGTTTGTGGTAGAATATATTGTTGCTAGTGTCTCTGTGCAACCATGCTTTACTCAGCAGCGCCTTGTTTACTGGACAGTGGAAGCTAATGTTTTTTATCGACAGGCAGCAGAATACCTCAGCTGGCTTTGGTCTTACATAGGCCTCTATTGTACTCATCTCTATTTTTGCTATGATTGTTTCTGTGCGCCGGGATTGTGATGGTTGTGCACAACAACAAAAAACACTATTGGCTGATTAGCTGGTGATTGTTTCTAATACTTGTGATCAACCACATTAGTCAAAGCAGATGAACCATAAGTACCACGAGTATGTTATAAAACTTTTATAAAAGAGTGACAGTTTTCACAAAACCTCATTTTGTCTGTGCTACAGTGAAGTGATCAGAATGCAAACACCCACACCCACACACACATATCTGTGTTGTTCCTTGTCAATATGATTGATTAATCTTTGTGAAATTGTCTTTTTTATGGTCTGTATATCACATCGTCCCTCCTTGATTCTTTGTAAGAGCAGTCAAAGTGATGAGGGCTTTTTAATAAACGCTGTTTAGAATCAAATAACGCTTACACCAGTCGGACAAGTTAATTGTGTTAACACACATTTGTGAAAGCGTTTGTTTAGAAACACTCCACAGTGGATGTCTGTGCTTTTCAACTATTCATCTCAATTTCAAGAAAAGAGAAAAATGGCACTCAGTCAGAGGAAGCTGAACAAATTATTGTACTGAGTGGGAGAAATTAAGTTGTTCACACACAAATAACAATTGTTTAGCTTAACAGAGTATTTATAGTTGCTCAGATGTTTCAGTGCTGTTGTTTTTTTGGGCTTCTCTCTGAAATAAAATCATTTGACCACAAACCAGACGCAGCCGCTCCCTGTTGCCACACAAAATCACACCGACATTTGAAGTCTGTCACTTCTATGAAAATGACAAGAGCTGTCAAATCAAAAAAATACGCAATCGGCTTCTATATCCAGACGAATAGCATCAGCAGGAGAAAAAAGAAATCCCCAGATTGAAGATTGCCTACTTGTTGTGAAGTTACCATCTTATCAAACAAGTGGATATACAGTATAAATCATCATATAACCTGATGTCTTTAGCATGCATGTAAACAATCCTGTAAGGACTTTTTTAGCAAATATATTTAGCAACCACTTAGAATCTGATGATTGAATCACACATCTGCAGTTACAGAGTGAAACCCAATATATATGTGAGACAGTATGTTGCTACCTAATGAGTGTGAACATTCATATCCAACCTTTGTACTCATAGTCAGTTCAGTAAAAATGTAATCAGAGTAAAGACCCATTCCACTTCGTGCATGTACACCTGGGCAGGCCTTCTGCAAAAGTGAGGAAAATATTTGGTTTAAAGTCCAGAGGGAGAATTTCTACAGGATTGAAAATAATGGTGTTTAATGAAGTTCAGGTCTCCAGGCTGCATCTGCTGTATCTCACCACACTAACATCTCTGAGTGAGCTACTGGTGGACAACTTGTATCATACTGGTGCCAGGTTTAGACAAGCTCATCCGTTTATCAACATCAGACTGGGATGGGGTCAAAGGTAATCAGGTGTGGATGGTCAGAGGAGGAAGCACATCCAACATCCTTCCACCTTCTGAGTCTGGTTACAGGAGGTGAGGATGGTGGCAGACTGAGGAAAAGGTCAGTGAAGCTTTAGAGTAGAAAGTTTGTTCAGATGCTTTATGCTCAAAAGATGAGGGATAATTACCACGATTTGGTGTCAACCAGGATGTTGGACACTTGACTTACATGCACCTCCAACAAGGAGGTCGAGGTAGTTTTTAACCCATTCAACCAGTGTCAGCAGGATCAGACAAAACACGACTGGACACAGACTGTCACAAAATTTGAATCGGGGGTGCAGTACTTATCGCTTTCATTTACATTGTTAAACATTTACTTGACACAATGTTGAGGGGTTAGAATGGGTGACATCTCACACAGTGTTTAACTCCTCCTTGAGGCCACAAGTTTCAGTTACATCAAGTCACATTTTTTTGCCTTAACGCAGGCTCATTGTCCTCTCTTACACAATTCGACTCTCTGAACAAAGACCTCCAACACCAACTCCACTGTTAAGCAAGATTGTGAAACTAAAAAGAGAACTTTTGTCTATCACCTTTATTCAGTAATAACTACTTTAATCAAAAAAGGAAACTTCATTGGCCTTGCAGGATATTTCATTTGGCTGTTCTGGGAACAGCAGCAAGTAGCAGCATCGAGTTCGGAACAGTCTCGGCAACAATGACAACAGAGGTGACAATGATCGCCATGACAACCTGTGACTATGTTTAAAGCTTCCCAGCTTCAAGGAAACTGACTTTTTCCCCAAGATGTGTGTGGTGCAACCAAATATTTCTGTTGAACATGTCTTACAAAAGATTTTTATCATCTAGAGATATTGCTTCATATGTAATTCTTTAAGAAATGAACTGAAGTCCACAATGGGATCAGTCTTCCCGATATGAACACACTGCTGCAACTCGTTTACATCACAGTGTGCTGCTCAGACATAAATACTGGTGTGTGTGTGTGTGTGTGTGTGTGTGCGTGTGTATGGCAGTCCAGAAATATTGATCATATAGTGACTTTTGTCCCTGGACATCCTCTTCATCTCAGGAATGCTTGACATTATAGGCGAGACCTTGGTGGAGGTGTGTACCCCCATAGTTAATCTATTATTTACCAGGGAAGGAGAGAATCATATCTTTACATACAACTGTGATTATTTGAGAGTGTGTGTGTGTGTGTGTGTGTGTGTGTGTGTGTGTGTGTGTGTGTGTCTGTGTCTGTGTCTGTGTGTATGTGTGAAGGTCTTTAGGGACAGCCCATCTTTGTAATAACCACAGACTGGATGTCAAGTTGACTCATTTCCTATGCGGCCTCATGCACTAACACAGGCAAATGTGCACGCTCTTAATAGCATCATGTCATTTATTATTGACTAATGCATAGAATAATTCATATTATTTGGTCCCTTGACATCAGAGGTATGCATGTGTGTACTTTCAGAGCAAAGCTTTCCTTTTTTGGGGGGTCAGATTTTGATCTTCAACACACAAGCAGGAGATGAAGAAAAGGCAAACAGTGAGCAGCAATATTGATTTATAAAACTACACACAGTGTGAAATGTGAGAAATGAGTCATTCAATATATGAAGCCCTTGAAGGAGGGTTGCGCCCTGTCTTGGTTTATTTGTTCATCCATCAACAACAAAAATTTTGACATTTGGTTGAAGATCCTAAGTTTTTTTTTTTTGAGACTTGAATGAGAAATAGCAGTAATTTTGTTAGAAGAATTTAATTTCCTTTGCAGGTGGCACGGTGGTGCAGTGGTCAGCGCTGTTGCCTCACAGCAAGAAGGTTCTGGGTTCTAGTCCTGGCTCCAGCACAGGATCTCTCTGTGTGGAGTCTCCATGTTCTCCCTGCTCCTGTGTGGGTTCTCTCTGGTACTCCAGCTTCCTCCCACAGTCCAAAGACATCAAGAGAGGACGAGGCTGATTGATACTCTAAATTGACCGTAGGTGTGACTGTGAGTGTGAATGGTTGTCTGTCTCTATGTGTTGGTCCTGTGATGGACTAGTGACCTGTCCAGGGTGAACCCCGCCTCTCGCCCGAAGGCTGCTGGGATAGGCTCCTTCACATCAGTTCAGTATAGGCTGCAATGTGGGCATATCTCAATGATCCCTGACAGATATTAAAAAAAGGTTCAACAGAAGATAGTGGCATCTGCCACTATTCAAGTAAACTGCAGATTATCTTTATCTTGGCCTGCAATGGTGGAGCCACGATTCAGTCAAACTGTGTAATTTTGACCGCAAATGAAACAAACACAGAGAAAATGATCAATAAATCACAATCAGTAAATAAAATGTTGAAACAAAGCACTTAGCTAATTTGTTCCTTTACATTTAATGAAAAATAAATTCAGCTGATTCAGGATTTGATATGATTGTAAGACATACTGCTCCCCGAAAAAGAAGAAAAGCATTGTAGCAAACTCAATTTGTTTTTGTGCTTTCGATCTCTCCTTCTGCCCACCAGAGGGCAGCTTGCCATGCTTACGGGTTTCTTGAAAAAACAAATATCCACTTCAGATTCATTTCTGACATGACTTTGGTATGTATAAATGTCATGGTATGGGTTTATTCTAAGAGAATGTAATTTTATCTGTTTTTGTATGTAATTTTCACTCGTTTTGGAGCTAATGGTTTCATTTTAAATAGTGTGCCTTTATTTTTTTTTTAACTAAGGATGATGGATGGATGATGTTTAAAAGCAGAAAGGAACAAAGAGGTAGCACTAGTCAGACTGGAAAGCTGCAACAGAGAAATCAGACAGGAAACTGTCAGTCAGCCTTTACAACAACCAGACAGTATAGAACCCTACCATCCCCTTTGTATATCACCCTTCCACCATCCCACCAAAGCCCTCCACTGACATCTCCTCTCTAGCCTGAGCCATACAAGACAACATAACCCCATGCCAGTGCCCACAGTGTTTGAGGGAGACCCTATCCACTCCACTGAATAGACAGCTTCATTCATGTCACTGATAGATAAAAAAAGGCATCCCATCGGCTAACAAATGTTGAAGTACGCCGACTTCACCGGGTCCGTTGATGAGAAGAGATCAACCGGTGTCGTCTGCTTTAGACAAATCAACACTTTATTTCACACAACAAAGCAGACAGATATATCTGGAGACCCCACTACATGCACCTTGAGGGTGCAGCAGAGAGTCTGAATAAGATATTAACAGACAGTGAATATATGCTTGAAGCCGCACCTTTTTTGCATACGTTATTTTACACTCATGATTATCACACTTCTTGATTAATACATCTGCACACTCAGGTCGTCTTGTCCCATTATTCTTGTCATTCAGCCTTGACAGTTCAGGTGCAACTAGCAGCCTGCACAACTTAACCCAAACAATCACATCATGTACCGGTACTTATACACAATCAACTCCTGATATGGTGGTGCCATATGAACACCACATGATCAACAGCTCATTTTCTCACACAAACTTTATTATTTAAAGAAAAATGTCAGTGCCCCTGCTCACAAATGTATTGAAGGCTCCTTTTATTAAGACGATGATGAAGCATACAGAGATGCGTGGAATAACCTCACCCAACGCTACAGGTAACCAATTGTCATCCAAAGGGCCTTCAGGGACAAGCTACCTAAATGGCCTAAAGTGCAGACCAAAGATGCAGAAGGGTTTAAAGCCTTCTCTGATGTCCTCAACACCTGTCACCAAGCTATGCCTCATGTGAAAGTTTTAGAAATATTGAGTGATTGTGAAGAGAACCCAAAGCGGGCACATAAAGTTCCAGACTGACGAGCAGCCAGGTCTCAATAACTCTCATGGAAGGTACAGACTTCCCCACTTTCAAGGATTTTGCCACATTTGTGTGAGCAGATGTGTTACGGCCCCCAGCCATTTGTGTTTGTGATTTGTGTTTGTATTCTGTTTATACATTTTTTGTGTTAGAGTGAGCGCTCCTGTCTGCTGTGCCATCTCTCTGCCTTTGACAGGTCCCGCCCACTGCCGCCGCCATTGATCCTCCGCAGCTGTGTCAGACGAGCTTGATGAGCTGTCAGCGAGCCAGCTCACCTCCTAAAAGCAGCACACCTCAGTCAGTCCAGGAGGGCTGTCACTGCGCAGTGTGGCAATCCTCCTCTCTGTTTTTTGTGTGTGTGTGTGTGTGTGTGTTGAGATGCAAACATTAGCTGTGATCTGATCAGCGTGGCGAAACCAAACAGACCTGTAGTCACAGAGAGAAATAAATCATCTGGTGTGAACACCCTTCATGGAGAGAGAAGTCAAGTCAAAAGTTATCTCGTGACACTTTACAAGTAGAGCAGGTCTAGTACCACACTCCTTCAATGAATTTACACTCATCAACTCTCCATGAGCAACAACGGTGATGAAAACCTCTCTTTTAACAGGCAGGAACGTCGAGCAGATCCAGGTCAATAAAAACAGCCATCTGCTTTGACCGGATATCTTGTAAAGCACCTCTCTAGGGGTCGGGTCATGCAGAATAAAATTGAGCCGACAACAGGGTGGCAAGGGACAAAAGGAGGGTTTATTCGCCACCTCACAGAAAGGAAGGTAATTTACGAAGAAGCTTTTCCTTGGGGTGAACCCAGGCCAGAATAAACAAAACAGACCATCTTTCCTCAAACTAACTATCCCTACGTGAATTAAAAAGAAACAAAATTACAATCACTAATCCTGACTCCCTAAATTTACCAAAAAAACAGGTGAAAAGAGTACCACAAAAATGGCAAACACACAGAAAACTAAGCTTAGTAGCCCAGGCAGGTTTGGTGTAGGAACAAGGAGGTATGCAGAAAAGGGTTTTTAAAGGCCAAACCCCTGCAGCCGCCAATATGTGGCAGCCACAACCTGCCAGATTCCACCACTCAGGTGGCGACAGAGGCAGCACCTGGCACAGATCCTCTGAGAAAGAAGAGGTCTTACTCTCAACAGAAATACTATACAGACAGAAATATAGACCATGAAGCACGGGATCTTTCTGTGTGGTGTCTGCATGTTCTCCCTGTGCTTGTGTGGGTTCTCTCCAGGTACTCTGGCCTCCTCCCACAGTCCAAAGACATGCAAATGGAGACTAAGTTAATTGCTACTCTAAACCAGGCGTGTGCAATCATGTGCCATGGAGGGCCGTGTGAATGAAGGTTTTCCTTCCAACCAAACACTTTAACAGATGATTCCACTGATTAACACTCTTCTGTGGCTGAAGTGTTGATCAGTGGAATCATCTGTTAAAGTGTTTGGTTGGAAAGAAAACCTGCATACACACGGCCCTCCATGGCAGGATTGCCCACCCCTGCTCTAAACTGACTGTAGGCATGCCTGTGAGTGTGAATGGTTGTCTGTCTCTGTTGCAGGGCCAGCACTCCTTCGAAGACCACAAGGTGCACATCCTCGTCAGAGAAGACAGATGATTTGAAAGAGGGTTGAAAGGAGCCATTCATGTCAAACTAGAACGAGGTGGGGGCCTCAGACACCATGTATCACCCACCTACAATGCCCTCCTTAGATCCCTTCCCAGGAGGTGCCCCCAGCACTCACGCCTTCACTGAGACGACCCGAATGACCCCCCTCCCCCCCAAGTGGGCTGGGAGGGGTAATGCCCTGAAAATGAAGCCAAAAACTCACAACCACCTAACGAGCCCATTGTTTTGGCCTTACCACCACTTGTTTTTAGCAATCACCCACCTGGGTGGTTATATACCAGAAATTTAGAACTGAAGAAGCTTCATGGATGAGAGGTGAAACTTCTTCACTTACAAGAGGTGAGTCCAGTTGCCTAAATTGATTATTTTTGAGAACCTAATTGCTAGGGTTTGCAAGATTTAATTTGTGGGTTGAAAATGTCAGAACCAAAAGAAGAAATAAGTGAGGAAAAGGACAGTGTTTGGGATTGTGAACAGTATCAAGATCAACCTGAAGATGAAGAAGCAAGTAATGCTTACAGTCAAGAGGAAGCTCAGGAACTGTGGCGGAGTCAAACCGAACTCTGAAGAAAAAGACAAAGAATTGCTTGAAGAAAAGGTTAAAGGGCTTCAACAAAGGTTCAACTGCATATATGGCAAGTGGAAAACATGTTAAATCAGCTAATTAGCCATTATCACAAGTAACAGAGCCTTTAGCTGATCATTTGCTTCAAGATATTATTGGTGATGATGCGGGGCTTTTTGCAGATGTCAAACTCAGTTATGATGAACTGCGCAAGGTCTCACCTCCTAATCAAGACACATGCTGAAGAGTGGATCAGTGTGTGGCAATAACAGACTTGTGTCCAGAGCTTCAAGTCAGCTTGGTGCAAAAAGAGCGACCAGATGCACATTCTCTCTTCAGTTCAAGTAGCAGAAAGTCACGTTCTGTGTTTTCTGTCTTGAAAGGTGCCTCAGGACATTAATACCAGTCACCTATGAAATACCAAGGAGCTGGTGCAGAAGCTGCTGCAAGCCAACCTGTTTTGAAAGTGCTACAAGAGCAAGAAAAAGAACCAGAATCGCAGCACTTAGAAGCAGAAGCAAAGAAAAAGGTAGCAAATGAAGAGGTAGCCACGATTAAGCACTGCTTAGAGCGTGAAGAAGCTAACGTTGAAGCTAAATGAGAAGAACATGCAGCTCTACAAAAAATAGTTAATAAAAATAGTATGATCATATTAAGAATGCAGAACAAAGGACACTGTCAAAGACAATGCAAATGAACAGAGAATAACAGATAATCAAGGCTCTTCTCCAGCGAGTCAAATGCTGAATGGTATTCCACAAACTGCAACCTTGTCTTCAAAGGATA
Organism: Aulostomus chinensis; assembly: GCF_037954235.1. Classification (NCBI taxonomy): domain Eukaryota; kingdom Metazoa; phylum Chordata; class Actinopteri; order Syngnathiformes; family Aulostomidae; genus Aulostomus; species Aulostomus chinensis. The sequence goes on along the minus strand of NC_141327.1, from coordinate 11,693,914 downwards.
GTACAGCAGACCTTGTTAAGGTGTTGGCAGGTGCTCTAAGTGCCGATAGGATTCCAGTTCAGTATTCATGGGGATCCATTGAAATAGAGTGGTTGGAAACTCTCGTTTGAAACGTTCATTGACCAGAAATGTATCCAAAACAAAGAGGATATATTACCTGCGTAGAAATGTCGGTGGACAAGCAAAGAAACCACTCAATGGCTGTTTCCTACTTGGTACTGAATCCAAGGATTGAACAAATGGAGGCCAGTGACCCCAGAAGAATATTGCTAAGCCTTTGGAGACCTACCTGAGCATGTTGGCCTCTCCATTTGTCTCACCTCTCCAGATGATCTGCTTTATTTGAAAGTAGAATGGGAGGTTGCAGAGTTTGAGGACAGGTGGGCCATTTTTGCAACCCATTTGAAATTTTTCCCGGCCCCAGCACCAGCACCAGCACCAGGCCGACAAGCGGCGGATGGTTCTCCAGCCCACCTGGACCTAGTGGCACATCTCCGGCCCACACAGATCCAGTGGGAGGGTCCTCACACAGGTGGGAGGTAGGAGGACATCATTAGGGGAATACAGGGTGTAACTGTTGCCACTACAAGTGATATAATTTTATTTATTCCTCTCAAACAAAGTTCATAAAAGGTTTAAAAAGAAGTTCATACTTATTTTCTAAAGAGCAAGTGCATTAATAAATAAGTTCATAGTTTAAGTTAATTTATGTTAAAAGAATATTTCATGTCATTTGTGTCAAGTTTTTGTCATGCTTTTATTTTGAAGATTCAAGTTGTGTTTCCGTATGTATCTCGTTTGGTTTGCTTTCACGTTATTATCAATCAAGCTAAGTAAGAAGCAGTAGCAAGGTGCTGCAGCTCCGTTCATATCGGTCACAAAAGGACGGTTAAAAGTTACAAGGACTGTCAAAAGGCTCATAAGTACAGGTCATAAGGACTTGAAGACTGAAGACATCATTCCCTCTTTTAAGTTGCACGCAGCCAACGAGGTATTTGTTTGTTTTGTTTGTGTTTTACTTCGGTAGAATGTTTGTATCCACGTGCTGTGCATGGACTCATATTAATGCTTTGTATTGTGCTTGTTTGTTTTTTATTATTTAATTTTCACGGTTAATTTGGAGGAACCAAGCCTTCAATAAATCAGTAGAGGAAACATTGTGTCTGTATGTGCTTTCGAGGAATGACAGTGAAAACTCGCACTGTTCAGCGACGCAGTGAACAATGCACGCTAATTGACAGTCATCGAATCGAAGGACCAGGCCTGCTGCACGGAGTGATCATCAGCAGCAAGCCCCGACAGAGAGCTCGTTCAGCGCCCACTCCCACCTCCCTCCTAAGCAACACACACACACGCATGCACAAAGAAGAAAAGAACCAGAGGTAAAATCCGATCGTTTAAGACAAGCCATAAAGGAAAATGGACATTAAATCAGCAGCTCTAAAGAAGAAAGGAGGGCTTCTGGAAATGTTTTGAACATATTTAGAGGTGTGTGTGGTAAAGTTTGGAGTTGGACTCATCTGCTCATTTAATTTGATTGCTCATTATATAAGAAACATTGAAGTGCAAAGTTAAAGGGACACTATATTGTCATTTCATTTTTGATATTATTCCAAGTTAAAGGTGATTGGCTTTGCAAAAAAAAAGGTATTTTGTCATTTGATTGGAGAAGCATATTTAAGCTTTCTAATTGCCATTGTTATTTACGTTTTGTAGTGATTTAAAGTGCATTGGTGCATATTGACAACTTTTTGAGTTTAAAGGGGTGTTGTTCAAAAGTTGAATTAGCAAAGTTTAATTTAGCTAAAAAAAATCATTCAAAGGTGAATTAAGAAAGTCAAAGTAACATAATTTAGTTTGTTTAATTTTTAAGGTATTTACTGCATTTAAAAGGTGATATTTACAAGTGCATCTAAAAGAGCATAAAGATTTCATTTACTGTCAATACTTTCTGCTGACAATATTTTCTTGGACAATTTAAAAAGGGTCCTTTAAGGAAGTGATTTATTCAAGAAGTGATTAAAATGTCAGAACCAGGAGTGTCAGAACAGGCAAGGGACAGTATTAGGGAGCCTGAGGAGTCCCAGCTCCAACCTGAAGAAGAGGAAGAGAAAGAGAACGGTGTTGAAGAGGAAAAACACCAAGAGGAAATGCAGATGCCGAGACGAAGTGAAAGGCCAAGAAAACTAACAGAAAAGGGCAAAGAATTGCAAGCAGACAAGATTAAAGTTCTTCAACAAAGCTTCAACTACTGTTATAAAACATGGAGATCCCAGGCCAAAACTGTCAAGGAGACGTTATCACAAACAGATCCTTTGCCTGATACATTGATTAATGACATTATTTGTGAACTCAAAAGATTAGCTGCAAATGTCACAGGTGCTTATGATAACCTACGCAAAGTCTCAGCTCCAGAGCAAGACACACGACGAGAGGTAGACCTGTGTGTACACCTTTCAGATTTCATTCTCAACAGAGCAGCAAGTCGACTGGATGGGACTACTCCAGAAGAGGCATTGAACACAAGCTCCAAGGAAAAGAATGTCATGATCTGCATTTTCTGCAAAAAGACCAATCACACATTACACAAATGTAGGAAGTTCTTGGAGAAAACAGTGCCAGAAAGAGTCAAGTTTGTTCAGACTGAACGACTTTGCTTTGGTTGTCTCAGGTCTGGGCACCAATCAAAAGGCTGTGATAGAAGGAGTGTTTGCGACACATGCCAAAAGACGCATCCTACTTGTCTGCATGAAGAGAGAACCAAAGAACAAAGACCACCACAAGCCACACCAAGCACGAGTCAAGAAACTCATGAGAGACCTCAATCATCCCAACATATAGAGACAGCTACAAATGCTACTTGTCGAGTAGTGCTACAAGAAGCAAACACACAAACAGCTGCAATAATTCCAGTCCGGCTTTCATCCACGGCTCAACCAACGCAAGAAGTTCTTACATATGCGATGTTGGACTCTCAAAGCGACACAACCTTTGTGCTCAGTGAAGTAGCAGAAGCTTTGGAAGCAAGCAAAGAGCAAGTCAAGCTTAAGCTCTCTACGATGACTGCGAGAACTACAGTAATAAGCTCCCAAAGAGTGAACAACCTACAAGTAAGAGGCTTTTACTCAAAGGAGAAGATTCCCTTACCACCAGTCTATACACGCGAGTTTATTCCCGCCAACAGAACTCACATACCTACAGATGAGACCACAAAGTCATGGAGTCATCTAGAGCATCTCCAACAAGAGATTCCACCTCTGCAAGACTGTGAGGTTGGGTTACTCATTGGATACAACTGCTCACAAGCCTTACTTCCAAGGGAAGTTGTGTCTGGAAAAGGAAACCAGCCTTACGCACAGCGCACAGACCTGGGATGGAGTATTGTTGGTCACCAGAATCCCTGTGTAGACTACAGCGATGCTATCGGAATTAGCCACCGCATAGTAGTGAGACAAGTGACACCAGGGATGGAGCCTTCAGTCAATCTCAAAACCGAAGTACACTATGTGTGTCGAACCAAAGTAAGGGAAATGACTCCCTCTGACATCATCAAAGTTCTTGAATCAGACTTCTTCGAAAGAGCTGCAGAAGATGATCCAGTGTCTCAAGAAGACATCAAGTTCCTGTCTAAAATGAGAGAGAACATCACGCAAAAAGACAATGGTCACTACGAAATGCCCTTACCGTTCAAAGAAGAGTGGCCAAACTTGCCCAACAACAAGATATGTGCAGTGCACCGTCTAAATGGTCTCGAAAGGAGACTCAAGAAAGACCAAAAGTACTACAGAGACTGTGTAAACTTTATGGATGACATAATCGAACGTGGTGACGCAGAGAAGATCCCTGACGAAGAATTGGACAGTCAGTCTGCTTGGTACATTCCTCATCATGGAGTCTACCATCCACATAAACCAGAGAAAATACGTGTAGTATTTGACTGCTCCGCCAAGTTTCAGGATACATCCCTCAACGACCATCTGCTCACCGGCCCTGATCTGACTAACACGATGGTGGGTGTTCTATGCCGTTTCCGCAAGAGTTCTGTCGCCTGTCATGTGTGACATTGAAAGAATGTTCCACCAGTTTCCCGTGAGAAAGGAAGATCAAGATCATTTAAGATTTCTATGGTGGGAGAATGGCAACATGGAAACCACACCATCAACCTACAGAATGAAGGTTCACTTGTTTGGGGCGGCCTCGTCTCCCGGCTGTGCCAATTTCGGCCTAAAGCATCTGGCAGCACAAGGGCAAGGTCAGTTCAGTGAATACGCCATACGCTTCATTCAAAGGAATTTCTATGTAGACGATGGCCTGACCAGTGTTCAAACTGAAAAGGAAGCAAGCCAGCTTGTCAAGGAAGCCAGAGAACTTTGCTCCACTGGCAACTTAAGACTCCACAAGTTCGTCTCCAACAGTGAGAATGTGATGGCAACAATTCCGGAAGGAGAACATGCTGCAATCAAAGATCAAGACATGGCTTTGAGTTTACCCCACGTTGAAAGAGCTCTAGGAGTGGAGTGGTGTATAACTTCTGATACCTTCAAATTCAGAGTTAAAGTGAAGCCCAATCCACTAACAAGAAGGAGTGTGCTCTCTACTGTAGCGTCCATGTATGATCCCTTGGGGTTCCTGTCACCCTTCGTTCTTCTGGGGAAACAAATACTCCAACAAATGTGTAGAGAGAAGGTCAGCTGGGATGAGGAACTTCCAGACAATCTCAGACCTCAATGGGAGTCCTGGATTAGAGACTTACCCAATTTAGCTGAAATGCAGATTGAAAGATCCTACCTACCTTCAAGATTCGGCGACGTCAAAGGGTATGAGCTGCACCACTTTGCTGACGCGAGCGTCTCTGGATACGGTGTGTGTACTTACCTACGAGCCGTCAACAAGTCGGATGAAGTCCATTGCTGTCTGGTAATGGGAAGGTCAAGAGTTACACCAACCAAAGTCACTACTATACCAAGACTGGAACTCTCTGCCGCCGTTGTAGCAGTTTGAACCAGTGACATGCTACGAAACGAGCTAGAAATCTCAGATCTGCAAGAGTTCTTTTGGACAGATTCTACGATCGTTATAGGCTACATAAACAATGAAGCCAGAAGGTTCCAAGTGTTCGTAGCCAACCGTATACAAAGAATCAAATAAAGCACAAAGCCTGAACAGTGGGCTTATGTTGCCTCTGAAAACAATCCGGCCAATCACGCCTCCCGAGGTTTGACTGCAGAGCAACTTAAGACCTCAAACTGGTTCACAGGACCAAAGTTTCTCTGGCAAAGACAACTACCTGCAAGAGAGAGCAAGGTGGGAGAAATCAAGGAAGATGATCCTGAACTCCGCAAGGCCTTCGTGTGCAACACAAAGGCAGAAGAAGCCAGATCATTATTGGATCGCCTTGAGAAGTTCTCCGATTGGTCGAGAGGAGTAAGAGCTATTGCCAGATTGAAACGACACGTCAAAGAACACAAAGGTGTGAAACAACGAACCAGTGAAAGTACAAGTCTGGAAGAAAGGAAAGAGGCAGAACTTGCTATCATCAAGCTAGTTCTAGCTGAAGCATTCTCAGCAGAGATAAAGAGCTTGAAGCTTAAGAAAGCGGTTACCAAGACTAATGACAGTAAGCTGTGCAAGTTAAATCCATTCTTGGATGAAGAGGGCATTCTAAGAGTGGGAGGACGCTTGAGTCAAGCCACGTTACACCCACTCGTGAAGCATCCCACAGTACTCCCAAAGAGAAGCCACATTACAGCTCTACTCATTAAGCACTTCCATGAAAAGGTGCATCATCAAGGACGTGGAATGACGATGAACGAACTGCGAGCCAACGGATGGTGGATCCTGGGATGCAGCAGCGCCGTCTCGTCGCACATATTCAAGTGTGTCAAGTGTCGAAAGTACAGAAGAAGTACTGAAGAACAAAGAATGGGTGACTTACCTGAAGATAGAACGGAGGCAACTCCACCCTTCACATACACGGGCATAGACTGCTTCGGCCCGATCTATGTTAAAGAAGGAAGGAAGGACATCAAAAGATATGGCCTCATACTTACCTGTCTATGCTCAAGAGCCATACACATTGAAGTTGTTGACGATATGAAAACTGACGCATTTATCAATGCTTTGAGAGCGTTCATTGCCATAAGAGGAAATGTTCGTCAACTAAGGAGCGACCAAGGCACTAATTTCGTTGGTGCAAGGGAAGAGTTTGTGGAGCTCATGAAAGAGATGGACCAAGAAAGAGTGAAGGCTCTCGGGTGTGAGTTTCTTATGAACCCCCCAGCGGCTAGTCACATGGGTGGCATTTGGGAGAGGCAAATAAGGACTATAAGGAGTGTTCTCACTGCTGTTCTCGACCAGTCAGCACAAAGGCTCGACGCAACCTCACTACGAACATGCCTATATGAGGTCATGGCCATCATTAACAGCAGACCACTTACCGCTGAACACTTAAACGACCCATTAGGACCTGAACCTTTAACTCCGAACCACATACTGACAATGAAGTCCACAGTACTACTGCCACCACCTGGGCAATTTGTCAAAGAAGATCTTTATCTCAAGAAGAGGTGGCGCAGAGTCCAGTATTTGGCCAATGAGTTTTGGACACGCTGGAGAAAAGGATATCTTTTGAATTTACAATCAAGACAAAAGTGGCACAAGAACAGAAGGCACTTGAAGGTCAACGACATCGTCCTTCTGCAAGATGACCTGGCACCACGCAACGAGTGGAAGCGGGGCAGAATCACCGACGTCTACCCAGGGTCAGATGGTAGGGTGAGAAAACTAAAACTGATGGTTAGTGACACCACATTTGATAAAAAGGGAAAACCTACAACTAAAACAGGGTTTCTTGAGAGACCTGTACAGAAGGTTGTTGCTCTGCTTGAAGCAGAGGAAAAGGTTTGAAGTTTGCCTGAAATTTAATGAGAAAGAGTTAATACAGAAGTGTTTTATTTTGATGTTTAAAAAAGAGTTAAAAGGAAATCCCACATGAAGATTTGTGAGATTTGGTGGGAGTGTAACTGTTGCCACTACAAGTGATATAATTTTTTTTATTCCTCTCAAACAAAGTTCATAAAAGGTTTAAAAAGAAGTTCATACTTATTTTCTAAAGTGCAAGTGCATTAATAAATAAGTTCATAGTTTAAGTTAATTTATGTTAGAATATTTCATGTCATTTGTGTCAAGTTTTTGTCATGCTTTTATTTTGAAGATTCAAGTTTTGTTTCCGTATGTATCTCGTTTGGTTTGCTTTCACGTTATTATCAATCAATCTAAGTAAGAAGCACGACCACCTGATAAATGTTCTGGAATGTTTAGTGGACAAAATAAATTAATCTGGCCTCATGAGTTGTGTAATCGCTTCTTATCCATTCACATTGTGGAAATGAAATTCTGGCATGTGGGGACGCCTGCCCGGCCGGGATCGGCTTGATTAACGTAAGCGTATTCCTCATGGTACGACGCTTTTATGGCAACATGAGTGCAGTCAATGGCTCCAATTACATTTGAGAATTTGCCTCAAATTGCGCTTTAAGATTGGCCTGTTCAACCGCATCGTAAGGGAATTTAATGTACCTGCGGGAGAGGTGGATGATCAGGTCCACCACAGAGGGCATGGCCCGGCTGAGGGTCGACTGGCTCACCCCAGAACGGTCCACCATCTCCCTCTGGAAGGAGCCAGTGGCCAAGAAGCCGAGCGTGCTCAGCACCAGTGTCGGCACTGGCACAGCGCAGCTTCTTGTGGTTCTGCGCTGGAGCGCCGGTTGCAGCTTCTCACAAATTTGCGGGAGGATGGCCGGAACCGGGTCATCAGCCACTTGACAAATTGTGGACCAAGTCCTCCCACTCCCTGAAATATCGCTCCAGTCTCATTGCACCCTTTGCCACATCCTCCAACAGCGCAAGTGCTGCCATTGTTGAAAGTTGCACATTCAGCACAATGGTGAAGGCTCTTAAGTAATGCCAACAGGTGTTTGTCTTTGTGTTTGTGTTGAAGGCTTTTTTGTGCCGATGTATGTGCGGTTGTCAAATAATGTTAGTTACCAAACACTGCCACAGGGTGTCGCCAATGGACCAAAGTGCAGTTAACGCAAGAATCGGCTTTCCGCCAACTTCTATGGCACCTCCGGGGTTGGCGTGGAACAGCGCATGAATCAGCGAACTTTTTGCATTGATACATCTGAACGTGAGTGCCGATCCTGGCGTATGCAAGTTTTTCTTGCGTAAACCGCGTTGATACATGAGGCCCCAGCTCTCTGCTGTACAGATGGAAGAAGGCAGTTAATGTGGCAGTTTCATCATGCCTTCCCCCAAGTTCTCGACCAGTGGGCAGTTCAGATCTTTCACCAAATAAAGCTATCAATTAAGTATGTAATTTGTTTGTAAATCTGCTGCAAGACAGACTATATCTATTTACCCTATTTGGCATATACTGGGCGAAGTGGCAGTGTTGTTTTGAGGAGATAATTGCTTCTAACACACAATGCTGTTCTGGATTGGCCTGTTCTACACGTCTGAGCAGTGCAGACCAGTCACTTGCCAGTTTAATGTGCCTTGTTTCGTTATTGTCAAACCACAGGTACCACATTGTTTTCCTGTAATGTTTTCTTGACACGGTGATAGCAAAGAAAGGGAGTATCCATTCTTTAGGCCACAAGTCTACCATGTCAACATTTCTCCCATTTTGCACCCTTCTATGAAGGATGCCTTCATCTTAGTGTGGCATTGCGAGGGGGGGGTGAAGGTGAGGGAATGGATTAAGCTAACTGGATCCCTTTCACGCTTGCACAACAACGCCACCTGGGGGAACTTTAGCCCCAGGAAATTAATGAGGGACGTGGGTCCAGATGCACTCAGATAGACATGGATTTTTGTAGTATAAAAATATTCTTTATTTTCTCTCAATTGTTTGGTAAAAGACAAAATCCATCAGCTGCATACTTTAACCACAGACTCACTAATAAGGTGAGTCCATACATAAGTGGTAGGCCCAAGAAACAATCAAAACATAACAACCAAATAAACCTATCAAAAATGAACTAATTAAAAAACAAGAAAGCAAAGCAAATTATAATACACTCAACAAAAAGGAAACATGCAATAAACCAATCAAAACGCTACTAAGGAAAATTAATCAGAGCCGCCCACTGTGATTGGAGCAGACCTGAGTCACGTGTTCAAGCATACAGCATGAATGGGAGTCCTCAAGATATGACATGCCGCTGAAGGGGATTAAAAACGAACATGAAGGTAAAACCAAAACCGTGGCTATGAAATCGCCACGGTCAGATGTGGATAACTGTGCTTTGAGACGCCAGACAAGACAGCAGTAGAGTCCCGATGAATGGAGCACCACAGCGCACGGCCAGGCCCAGACATGCCTGCGAAGCGCGCACACATAAACAACAATTAACATGCTGAATATCCATATTGGGAAACAGGGTAGCCTGGTGACAGGCCACCTACCACACGGAGCATCTGCTCAACCTCCGACAGGTAGAAGGAGAGCAGCGGGTCGCAGTGAAGCGCTGCTGAGGAAAACATAAAAATACAAGTCAATGGTCAGCTGGCGAGCTGAGTTACAGCTGCTGATAATGGTGAAAATACCTACAGAAAAGCGGCGGACAAGTCAGGTCCTACACAGCCACAGCCAGCAGGCCAACACCAATTTTGGGAGAGGTGGAGAGATCCGACACAGCAACCACGCTGACTGTCACACTGTTCAGGCCACTCTGGTGTGCCTCTGCCAGTGTGCAGTCACTGATAACCCCTTTTCCACCGGAAGGAACCTGGTGCTGGTTCATGCTGGTGTTAGAGTCAGAGCTTAGTTGGTTCAACTCATGCATCTCCTAATAATCAGTTTGCTTTTCCACTTGCAAGGAGCCAAATCAGTTTTATGTCAGGTCATTATGCCATCATACAACTGCACTCTGCAACTTGGTTTCTGGTTCACAGAAAAAGGAATTTATAGCAGGAGGATTCATATCTAATAATGGAAAGCAACTGGTTTCTTAACAGTTGTAAGAGCAGTGGTGTAGCACATCAGTCGGCAACCACCTGCTGAGAGAGTTGCTGCTCTCACATCACTAAAACGCTGCAAAGTCTGTGGATCCAATAACGAGTGAAAGCAGATAGAAATTATTCATCTGTTGTCACATTCACACATGTGGAGTTTATAACAATCATTTCAATTAATACCCGCAGCAGCTTTACTTTTCTTGGTATTAAGAGACAGCCCTTGTTGGTCACAATTACTGTGGCCCCAGCCATGCTCCCTGGCCCCTGAGGATTCGATTCTTAGCTCTAAATGGACTGCATCTCTACCACTTTTCTACCTAAAAGGTTCATTGCCCTTTTAAATACTTCATTTTATTTATTCCCACACACATTCACACGCTGATGGAGTAGGCTGCCATGCAAGATGCCAACCTGCTCATCAGGAGCAATCAGGGGTTCAGTGTCTTACCCAGGAACACTTAGACATGAGCTTGCCAAACACGGAAGCGAAGCTGCAATCCTTCGGTAACAAGATGGCAAGATGGCCTAGTAAGCCATGCCCCCCCAAGCCATGCTACCAGCAAAGAGTTGATGCTGGCTAAGCAGCAGTTTTAAGAGCCTGGAGCTGATGCTCAGGTAGTGGGAACACAAAGAAGTCAGGCTCTGGCTCCGAACAAGCCCTGGAACTGGCATGGTGGAAAAAAGTAAAGATGTGTTGCAGGACAACACAATCCACCACAAACATGAAAGCTGTCTAAGGACTGTTGCGGTCTGCATGTGGTTTTGGGTCAGCTCCCTCAGTCAGGACGTTTGTTGACTGGGCTCTCCCAGCTAGCAGTTTGGCATGAATTTTTCTCCTAACTGCTCCATCTTTGGCAGTTCTCTTTTCTAATATTCACTCAATGTCTCTCTATGGGATGCAGGCCCCTGCTGCAGCTCTCAAAAGCATCGATCTCATTACTCCGATCCTAATAGTATGGTGTGTCCATCAGCACCTACCATAAATGCCACCTGCATGATTTACCAGCATTTGGCTTGTACATGGTGTTAATATTTGTCCAGCAGATGCAGCCTACTATAACTGTGAATGGAATAATGATTAGTTATTATTGCATGATGAATCATGTTAGCAATATTTTCCTGTTATCCTGAATTAGTCTCTTTTTTTAACAAACCTCTCTATATTCAGAAATGAAAGATCGATATATAGCCTGCAACATCAGCTTAGAACCAGTTCTTCTCTTAGAAACACGTGGTTCCCCGTTGCTACACATAAAAATGTTAGCAATATCATCCACATCTTATTACTACAATGAACAGCCTCATTCATTTTCCATGTTGTTCATCTATATGTTTTCTGAATTCAACAAAGCAAAAAAACTGGCCAGTGGAGAGGGACAGAGTGACCTTGATTCTTCCTTGACTCAGGCAAGAGGTGTGCAGATATAAAGCCAGGGCCATCCCAGACAGCAGGCCATTACTGAATCCATAATACAGGATCCCATCATTTCATGCAATCTGCCTCTGTCTTTGATTGATAAGCCTTGCTTCAAGAATTTCATGTCAGTGGTAGAGGAGAGATACTGCCCAGTAAGTCGAAGCACTGTAGACAGCAGACAGAGTCCAAGATCAAATCCAAACTAGAAAAGACAGACAATGTGTCTGTGACTGTTGGTATTTGGACTGACCGAAGCATGCATGGCTTTTTAGGGGTAAAAGCACACTTTATGGAAATAGAGAAAAACAGACCAAGCCTGCAGACAGTTCTCTTAAGTTGTGAATGATTCACAGGGTCACACACTAGAGAAAGAATAAGTGAGAAATTTGAGGAGATACTGTATGTGACAACTTCAACATAAAACACAAATTAGATTACATTATCTGTGACAACATGTCAAATATGAGAAAAGCCTTCACAATTTTTTTTCCCTCTGCAACAACTGAGAGTGAAGATGGTGAAGACCTGGAAAACAGCAACTTATGGAAGGATATGAGTGAGAATTTCCAGAACGATGTGGAATCCATGCAGAGCAACTGCCGTCTGGTTTGCACATTCATTTCAGCTTGTTGTGCGAGATGGACTGAAAGAGACTGAGACTCGGAGCAGCGCAATGGCAAAAGTAACAAAATTCTGCAGTTTACTTTATTCTACTTGTGGGCTGAAAGAAGCATTTGAGGGAGAGTATGGAACCAATCACAGCATCTCCTCTGCTGTATCAGTACGATGGAATCCAACTCTCCACCTTGTGGAGGCAATGATTTACCTGGTTCTTCAAAACCTAAATACTCTTCTGGAAGCCCAAGGACTTAAAGGCCTGTGCTTATCAGCAAGAGAATGCAGTCAGTTGAAAGAGCTTGTGGATATTTTGGCCCCATTTCTTCAAGCAACAGACCTGACACAAAGGCAAAAGGCAAAGGCAAATTTATTTGTATAGCACCATTCATACACAGGGCAATTCATAGTGCTTTACAGAGGGAATGAGAAATTGAAAGTTAGAATCAGTTTAAAATCAAAAACATGAAATAAAACATTCAAAAATCATTTAAAATCAATTCGACAGCAGACAAATCAATATTAAATCAATCCATCAATACCAAATCACCCAGATCAATCCCAAATCAATACTATAAGAAGGCTGCAGTAAACAGCAGTGTTTTCAGCCCTGATTCAAATGAGCTGACAGTTTGTACCCCCCTCAGAGGTTCAGGGAGTTTGTTCCACAAGTGTGGACCACAGAAGCTGAAAGCAGCTTCACCCTGCTTGGTTCTGACCCTGGGGACGCTGAGTAGACCTGTCCCTGATGACCTGAGGGGTCTGGATGCTTCAAAACATGTCAGCAGCTCTGACATGTATTTAGGCCCAAGCCCATTCAGTGACTTATAGACCAGTAACAGGAGTTTGAACTCAATCCTTTGACACACAGGGAGCCAGTGCAGTGATTTAAGGACAGGTGTAATGTGGTCCATTTTCTTACTGTTGGTCAGGACTCTGGCAGCAGCATTTTGGATGAGCTGCAGGTGCTTGATTGATTTTTTACTGAGACCTGTAAAGACACCGTTACAATAATCTAGCCTACTAAGACTAAATTCGTGGACGAATTTTTCCATGTCTTGTTTAGAGAGAAATCCTTTAATTAGTGCAGTGTTTTTGAGATGATAATAGGCTGATTTAGTGACAGTTTTTATGTGGCTCTTAAAATTCAGGTCTGAGTCCATAACAATACCAAGATTTCTAGCTTGGTCGGTGGTTTGTAGTGTCATTGAGTCAAGTTGGCTGCTGACCTCAAGCCTTGCATTTTTGGGACCAAACACAATGACTTCTGTCTTTTCTGCATTGAGCTGGAGAAAATTCTGGCCCATCCACTGATTGACCTGTAGGATACAGTCACTCAGTGAATGCAGTGGACTGTAATCACATGGCGACACTGTAATAAAAAGTTGTGTGTCATCAGCATATGAGTGATAGGAGATGTTATAGTGCTGTGTGACCTGGGCCAGTGGGAGCATGTAGATGTTGAACCCAAGCAAGACAAAGAAGTCACGATCTTCTCAGTAAGATCTGAGCCAATTTAGCACCGCACCAGAAAGTCCAACCCACCTCTCCAGTCTGTCGAGCAACAGGTTGTGATCGACTGTGTTGAATGCGGCATTAAGGTCTAGTAGTACCAACACTGATATTTTAGATGCATCAGTATTAAGGCGTATGTCATTTAACACCTTAATAAGTGCAGTTTCAGTGCTGTGGTGTGGTCGAAAACCTGACTGGAAAGCATTGAAGAGATTGTTTTGGGTCAAGAAAGAATAAATTTGTGGAGAAAGTGGTGACTCTAAGTGCAGTTCTGCCTTGCGTTCTCTCACTCAACAGCCACCTCAACAGGATGCTGAATACAACTCGGTATCTGGTCAGTTTGTGAAAGCTCTCCAGAAGTCACTGCAACGCCATTTCCAGGGATCTTTGCAAATGTCAGAATGGATGACTTAGCTCAACCCGCAGGAGATCTTCCATTTGGAGATATGGTCTACATGATGTCTGCACTACTAGACCCATCATTCTGCTTCTTCTGGATGGAGCAAGATGTCCTTGCACCAGATGAAGTCAAGAGTGAGGTATACATTATACATTATACATTTCCTCCTCCTCCCAACTTTTCAGGCACACAAATCTTTTCTCGCTTTCAATAACATCAGTAAAATCTCTTAGACTTACTTATCATTCATTAACTTAACCATCACTACTGTCAGTAGTGTATATCAATCAATGTCATTATATTGTAACTAACCATGATTTTTGTGCAACTTTTTCAAACCTTGTCTTGTCTGAGGCTCAGGAAGTTACCATATTTGCTGAGAGCAGTAGTGGAGAGAATGATCAGGAGGAGCCACCTGCTAAAACTCCATGCCTTTTCACTGGTTACAGGAAGAAAAGCATCAAAAAGGATGGCCATGTATCATCTGTCAAGGCTGAGCTCATTCACTACATCCATGTGTCCTCTGATGAAGAGGAAGTGGACTGCTTAGGTTTCTGGAAAAGGCATGCAAAGGTCCTCCCAAGGCTCTATCTGGTGGCTATGAGAGTGCTCGCTGTTCCTGCCACCAGTGCACCAGTGGAGAGGGTATTCAGTCACAGAGGCCTTATAATGCGCCCTAACCAAGCCAGGCTTATTGCAAGGACACTGTCCAGCTTGATCTTTTTGAAATGTAACCATTCTGGTGCATAATACTTTTCTAGGTCTTACAGTAGGCACATCAGAGCACCTACAAGCTTGTTCATGTTTTGTGGACCATACCCAGTGTATTAGGGGAAGAATAAGGCAAACAATTCTGATCTTATTGCAGGTTTATTATTGTATTCTAGGCAAAACAACACAGGGGATTGTTTCCACAAAAAGGTTACACTTTTGTTTATTAAAAGAGTCAAGATAGCCAATAACCAGTGATATTCCATTTTGAGTTTTACTTTTATGCAAGTAATCATTTTTGTCATACAAAGAAAGGTGACAATTTTCACAAATGGTAGATATCTCTTTTGGAACAAAACTGGTCATGTTTTAATATCACC
Organism: Aulostomus chinensis; assembly: GCF_037954235.1. Lineage (NCBI taxonomy): Eukaryota > Metazoa > Chordata > Actinopteri > Syngnathiformes > Aulostomidae > Aulostomus > Aulostomus chinensis. The sequence goes on along the minus strand of NC_141327.1, from coordinate 11,678,856 downwards.
AGGTTGTAGACTTACAGTATATTTTAGATAATATGGCAGCAATAGTTTCGCTTTTTTTGTGAACACATTTTTCATTGCAAATGGCACAGAAGTAACCTATACAAATGTTTAAAGTACTTTTAAGTGTTTTGCTTACAAGTTGTTTGCATTTAGCTCAAGTGTGATGTTTTGCAGTGATTGGAAGGATGTTAATTACAACGTCTTTGACTTGGTGAGATGTAACATTTTCTATATTTGTTCTTATTATGGTCCCCTTGAGCCTGCACAATAGGGGACAAAATATACCATAACTGTATGTTCATGTTGGAAGAATACAGTTTCCTTTAAAGGAAAACGTTGTGTGTTTTCTTCATAATGCTTTGCAATACCCTGTTTAAAGTGATCATATAACAAACAAATAATCAGTACTGATACTGTATGCTAATAGATTAAGGAGTTATAATCATACAGTAAATGCTTTGAATTTCCTAGATTTAACTGTGCAGTATTCTTAGCAGACCGGACAGCAGCAGATGATATAACACTCATTACAACCAGAAGAGACATGAGACTTTCATTTTTTAGAGACATGAGACTTGACTTGGACTCGTGACCAAAGACTTGAGACTCGACTTGGACTTGCAAAAAAAGATGTTAACATCTCTGCTGTACCCATGGGAGCCAGCTCAGGCCACTTGGAGTGCAGGTCGTAGACCCCCACAAAGAACCTCTCGTGGTGTGGCAAGTGGTCCTATGGCATAGATGGCTAGTCTACCAACTGTAGTTGAGTTGAGGTAGGTGGCACAGTCTTCCCACTGGTGAGACACGCTGCACAGGAGCGGATGAGTCCCCCCAGGTCAGTGTCGATGGCGGGCCACCACACGACTTCATGGCACCTTTGCTTGGCCTTGATGATGCTGCGGTGTCCCTGATGAGCCATTTGTAAGACACACCTTCTGAGGGCCACAGGGATGACAGCACAGAGGCCACAGGCAATACAGGCCTAAAAAGCATGTCTCTAGTTCTGGTGGGATGCGGGCAGGCCAAACATGTCTTATGTAGTCACAAAGTATGCTAAAGATGGGCTTGTCTGCTGAGGCGGTCTCCAGATCCCGGAGGGAGACTGTTTCCTTCAGTGGTGAGTGGATCAGGTGTACTACCTCCTCCTCATCCTCTGGACAGGCAGCAGAGCAGTGGGTGGCGGCAGGCCAGGATATGTCATCATGGAACTGTGACACCACAATGTCCAGGGCCACAGCAGATGCATCACAGGTCACGTATGTGGGGCAGTCCAGCTGGAAGTGTGCCAGGATTGGAGACGGGGTGAGGAGGCGTTTCAGTTCATTGAAATTTGCTGGCATTAAGGGTTCAAGAATGTTAATGTGTCTGAAGTAAGTGAAAATGAGGACCTGCAGTGATGTCATGAAAAGTGTGTTAAAAGTGTGTTACATTCTAAGACTGTCCACAAGGGTTAAAAATTGCTACTGAGAAAAATTTGATGTTTCAGGACATTGTAGATTTTTGGTCTGGAGCATTCTTAGGAGGTATAGAGTGCTGTAGAAGACTTAGGAAAGTTTGGAAAAATAAGGACCTCAATAATGTCCTGATTTTTTAACTGGTCCTGATACTAATGGTGTGTTGTCATAAAAATGTCCTGATGTGTCATGAATACAAACACACACACACACACACACACACACACACACACACACACACACACACACACACACACACACACACACACACACAAACTGCCGCTGCTGCTGCTTGCAATATTTGAAGTTTTAAATGAAGTTCCTTTGTTCTGATGCTCCACACCAGTTGCCTACCTTGCTGTTTCATGCCATTCTGTGTGCAAGGACGTGGAGCATTCCTGCCCCACCTGTCACAGGGTCATCCATGTCTACAAACGCATGTGAAACCCTACTGTCATGTCAGGAGCAATCACACATTGACTAGGCAAGGCATGACGAAACAAACATGGGGAGGGTTGTCGTCCTCGCCCTGTGCAAACATTCCTCACCTCACTTGTTTCCCTGCCTTAGTTTGTACAGATGTGATGAGCTGGACAAAGACACGAGTTCCCTCTTTTCATTCTCTTGACTTGAATATGTGAAAAGTGTAATTACCTGCACTTTTTTCCCCTTGTATTGTATATTATATACATGTGCTGTAAATGAAACGGCTGCTGATTGCCGACAATATGTCCAACGTATATAATGTCTATCAAATATCTTTATAGAATATTTCAACAGGAACAAAAACACAATTATTCAATAAACATTCCAAGCAAAAACTGTAACTCTTAATCAGTCATCATATTATAATTTATCTGAACAGTCATTTATTCATTAAGAACAGTTTCTATTTCACCAGCTGACAGAAAGATGATGACAAACTGTCTGTAAAGGGATGTTGTTTGTTCATTCATTCATTCAATCTTTCATTCATGACTGTTTCCTGTACTTCATGATCTTATTTGAGAAGAGAACTTTATTTACTCTGTTTCAATTATATTTATGAGGAATCCAGAAGTGAACAAATGTTGTGTCTTCAACCTCTGTAGGGTTATTAACACATTTGTATTCATGCAATCTATTAATAACGAATGGTGGTTGTCAGACTTTGTGACAAATGGGACTAAATTCAGCAGCGCCATCTAGGGGCAATTCACTGAAATGTGCATTTTCCATGTAGGTTGAATTGTGTTGTATCAGAACAGTGTACTTCGAGGGATGACCACTGTTGGTGTCTGAATAAACTGTAGTTGAGCCTTAAAGCGAGCGTAGTAAAACAAAAAAGCAGTCTGTGAATGTGAAAACTCTGTCAGACAATATTTGAATTTAAAATAGTTTGGATTCCTTTTTTCTTTTCCTCTCTTCTTTACATGGGTCTGATTTATTATTTCTGTCTTTCTCAAATGGAAAATCTCATAATGTCCCCGTGGATTGATTACCTCAAGTATAGTTCAATAAAATGCCAAATTTTTTAATAAAAAGGAAATGCATAAATATGTCGATCCATACTTCCTCTATGACTTGTGGCTTATTTATCGAAATGAAGAATGATAAATACCACAATATGTCAAATCTGAGCATTTGTTTCAGTAGAGAGAATTACACGTATTGCATTTTTTTCTACTCAAAAAAACAAGTTGGATGAGCTCTGACCAATTAGACTTTAAGTTGATAAATAGAATAAAACAAAGAAAAAAAAAACCCACACATACACGAGAACCTGTCTCCTTTACTGGAGTTCTATGTTGACTTCCTGAGTTCAAGTGTATTTCTCAGGGTTTTTGTGTTGCTGGGAATAACATGTCCTTCATGAAATCTCACACTATTTTGACAATAAAATGAGCTTCACACGCCCCCTACACTCAGACTTCTTCTTTTCTATCAAGGCAGAGCAAATGCTAGAATCCAGAAACCCAAAACCCTCTTGCTATGAGGCGACAGTGCTGACCACTGCACCACCGTGCAACCCATGTATAAATCAGTTTGCAATGTTTATAATGCAAACACAAGGATGATGCATCATTCATATTTTGGCCAATATTTCCTCAAATGTTTAACATTTTTCCTTCAACGTTGTAATCGGCTGCCAATACAAATTGTGGTTTGACATGACAACTAGAAATATGTGATTGAGTCACCCTGAGGTTCCCCATTTTGCTGTTCACAGGCTTACAAAGAGAACTTTTACTTCGAATACTTTTTTAAGTGGGTATCCATCCTGAAATATACTTACCGGTACTTAAAATGTGACGATGATGTCACAGTGTCTGCCACAAATGAAACGGAAGGATGAAGGATGTAATCCAGATTACACAAATCTCACAACCATTAGAGAAGAACAAACCAAGTTTTTTTTTGAGAGCATAGTTCAATTTATGCTTTATAATGATTTATTCTGGCATTAAGATCCATTGATAGGACCGTATGAGTGCAGTACCATTGTATGTGAAGGACAAGAAAAAAAATTTGATGAAAAATAAATGGTTGATGGGGCAGCACGGTACTGCAGTGGTCAGCACTGTCGCCTCACAGCAGGAAGGTTTTGGGTTCGAGTCCCGGCTCCATCACAGGATCTTTCTGTGTGGAGTCTCCGTGTTCTCCCTGTTCCTGTGTGGGTTCTCTCTGGTACTCCAGCTTCCTCCCACAGTCCAAAGACATCAAGAGGGGACGAGGCTGATTGATACTCTAAATTGACTGTAGGTGTGACTGTGAGTGTGAATGGTTGTCTGTCTCTGTGTGTTGGTCCTGTGATGGACTGGTGACCTGTCCAGGGTGAACCCCGCCTCTCACCTGAAGGCTGCTGGGATAGGCTCCAGCCTAATGGATGGATAAATGATTGATTTCTGAATGAGCTGCTGTTGAAAAGTCTGATATAGCTGATAATAGTCTAACCACAGAAATTACATTAGTAGATACACACACACAAACACACACACACACACACACACACACACACAAAGGTTTGCACAGTTATCTTTATAATGACATTCCATTTACATTCCACTGGTGTTTGGTCCCCATGAGGACTAGGACTATAAGATAAGACATTTTGCAATACATTCATCACATTATTTTCACAAGCAAAAGAAAATTGGGAAATTAAATAAAATAAGTGTCTGCACATTTAAAAAAAAAAGTTCATATCAGAGGAAGTTTTTCCAACTTCTTTTGGAGCATGTAAATACTATATTTGATTATTCACTGAGCATTTTTCCTGTTTCTTCTTTCTTTTCTTAAATAAAGATTCAAACCAATTGAAAGATTAATTGCTAACTACTTCCACCAAGTGGCCATTATTTAACATTGCACGTAAAAGCATAAAAACTGGCCTCCTTTTAAACTGTCTTACAAAAATAGCAAATGCAGAACGTCAAAGTAAAAGCAACAAAGACTGGCGAGCATTTGACTAAAACTGACTACACAACTATAACGACAAACAAAAGTAAATGCTGAGGAGGTTTGTGTCAGTGTTCTGCGTCACATTTACTGGGTGAAGCTGGGAGTTACTGCTTTTTTTATGACACGAGTATGTTTTTTTTTTAAATTTTACGTTGTGGCATTGTTGTAATTCCGTTTCTGTCATGGGGGTTGCTCTAAACCTACCTACCAACATTCCTTTGTTTGCACCTCAAGTCGATGATTTGCACAAATGTTGCATTCGCAGTGTATCTGCACACAAAATGTTCTCACATGAGGTGATCTGCACTGTATTGTGCTGTCTTGTCATATATATGTTTGTTGGTATGTGGTATGGTTGAACAAATATATATATATATATATATATATATATATATATATATATATATATATATATATAATATCAGGTCTTATAGAGCACATTTGTTGGACCAAATGCGCTTCACAACAAAGAAGGGAAAAAGGAAAAGAGCTCATAAAAACAGGGGGGAAAGAAAGCATTGCTGGTGTCTGTCTCAGTGACACTCAAACTGGTGGAAGCACCCGCACACTCCACACCTCCTTGTCAAGTTAAGCAGCGGCTGATCTGTGTTACGATGAAGTAGAATCAAAAATACCAAACACAAGGGTAAGAAGAGCTGATAGACAGTAGGGCAGCAGAGGAGGGAAGCTTTTCATTTGGCTTGCATTTTTTGGACATGTGTGCTTCTGAGTTGATAAAAGAAAATAATGTTTTAATGTTTTATTGTCACACTATGTTCAAATAGAAGTTCATTCAAGGTCACACTGTTATCATCATGAAAACGCACCTGCCTTGATATGAGCACCCATTCACACACTCCCATGTATCTGTATTATCAGTATAATAAAGAAGCAAGGAACTGTCTCGGCGGACTCTCTCTCTGGAAGCCACTGAGACAGGGTGCCCTTTGTACAAAGCTGAATTAGTTCGTGTTGTGTTTTTCCTAATAACGGGAATTTAGGTTTCGACCTGTTTTCCCTTAACATTTAATTGGTCCTTCGAGCCGGATAAACGCAGTGACTGCCTCGACGACGCCGGGAATCCACACCGCAGACTGTCGACAGCCAGTTCACCATAGGGGAACTGAAAGACCCAAACCGTTGAATTCGTGTTGGGCCGGTGGTTAGAGGAGACCGGGCGCCGTCGCCGCGGTTTACTCGTTTTCCGAAGAAACAGCGATTGTCTGAGGTAAGACATAACACGAAAAGACCAAAAGTGTGATTGTGTCTGTACCGGAGGTGAGCGAATAACCTAGGTTGTCAATATAGAAGTGACGTAATACTTCTAAGTAAAGGAGACGGAGGATCTCCGACAGTGTGACCCAGTGAGTGGTCTAAAAAACTAATCTGGAGGGATTAGACAGAATTAAGACGACGTACTGTCTTAATAAAACGTACAGAACAAACAGACGAATGAAAGTGTAAACGTATGAATGGTAGTTAACTGTCCATCACTCACGACAGTTACTACATAAAAAAGTGGGAAGGAAACAACAAACCACCTGTAGATGCACAGGCAAGAATTCTCCACCTGAAAGGGTAGAAGTGAGAGTTACTACAGACTGGTAATTTCAAATTGTTGTCCCACTTAGAAAAGTCGTCAAGTAGCGACCACCCCAGGTGTTAAATTGACGACTCCCAAAAGACATATAAAAAACATAAATGTCCGAAAGCGAATTAATAATTGGAGTTTGGGTCGACCCACAGGGACGTCAAACAAAAGTTGATTATATATATTAAGTGATCGCGATGTTCCAAGTGTAAAATATAGTCGAGTCACATTCTATGACGATAGAATCCAAATAAGACAAAGGTTCACTGACCTCGAACTCGCTGAAGAATTAATAGTCAAGGTTGAAGCTTTCAATTTAATGTGTTAATAAACCACGATGGGAAAAAGGTCAAAGCAAAGAGTTAACAGGCGATGCCCTGTACATGGAAAAACTGTACCCAGGCGCAGGACAAGTATGTTCAAAATGGATGTCCAAATATGGGTTTTCCGGAAACCTATCACTAACAGACATCCAGTTAGCAGTTAGCAGCTGATAGACAGAAGCAGAAAAAGGGAAGTAAGAAAAGACAGAAACTGGACAAAATGTGTGAATGGTCAGATGACTGGTTGAATGCAAGACAAGGAGAAGCAGAAGTTGGAGAAAAAGCTGTGTAGTATGATAGGAGAAGATGAGGAAACATGTATGAGAGTAAGAGACAGATCAAAGAGAAATACGAAGAAAGGAGAAATAGAGAGCCAGTCAGGATCAGATGAGGAAGTAAGTTACACCGGCCCTACAACTAGGGGCCGACAAATCAAAACTGAGTGTACTTCAACTGCGAAGTCAACACGCCCACACAGCATGAGCCCACATGAAAAGAATAAAGGGAAAAGTAAATACCCCGGGCAAGATGTGAAAGACACAGTCCATGCTTACAGGGACGGAAAACCAGAACATTCCTCAGACGAAAGTGAGGAAGAAAGGGCAGTTGGAGGAACTCTAGCTCCTCTAGTGGAAGTCGCAAACCCGAGATACGGCACAGACACAGATGGAAATGGTGCTGACATGCGACCTACTCTCGAAGTATTCCGTCCATGGACTCCCGGAGACCTCCGGAGAGCCGCAGATGGAATCACACCTCCCAGTGAAGATACAAATGAAAGCATAAACCAATTACAGGAACTTATTCGAAGTTTCAGACTAAATGGTCAAGAAATAGTCAGACTTCTACTACTAGTATGTAGACATCGTTGGTCCAGTGTACAAGGCCCATTTACTGGAACCGACCCCCAAGGAAGACCATTTCACCCAGATGACCTCAATCTAACCATACAGTTGCGAGAAGTATGGGAGAGAATGAGAAATGAATATCAGACACAACCTGATTACACCAAAATTGGATCATGTACACAAAAATCAGGCGAAGACCCAAGTGAATACGTGGGCCGCCTGTCCAAGGTAATGCGGAAACACTCTGGCATACCATACAGCGCTGATCCAGCATCCCCATTCCAACATCAGCTAAAACTAGCAATGGTGAACGGTCTACAACCGGACATTCAACGAATTGTAAAAAAGAATTGGGTTCTCATGGGAACTGGAACAGTGGCTGATGGCATATTACAAGCAAGACATGCCGAAAAAGTCCTGGCAGAAAAACAGGCCAGAGACTCAAGAAATGATTCAGCAGGAGTATTTGTGTTCCACCCTCAAGGAGGGAAAACACCATGGAAAGGGAAAGTTGATTTTAACCGAGGAAAAGATAAAAGACAGGAACAAAGTGGATGGAAACGTCCTCAAACTTCCCGTCCTCAAAATAACAGAGATGAAGAACAAAGAGAAAGGGACAGAATTAACGGAGCATGCTTCCATTGTCACCAAACAGGACATCAAGCCAGAGACTGTCCTGAAAAACGTAACCAATCATCATGACTAGCTTCATCCACATCACAACCGACTGATGATGAAGACGAAAATATGCTAGACATACAAGCTTGTGTAGCTAATCAAAGCAAGATGCCAATCAGACGATTAAAAGTTGGAGGAGCAGAGTTCGATTTCCTCTGCGACTCCAGAGCTTGTACAACTGTAGTGAGAACCTCTCCTCCTGAATACAAAAGAAGCAAAAAGACTGTTTTTGTTCGCAGTGCATCAGGTCACACATGTAAAAACAATTTCTCAGAACCACTATCTGTGACCGACATATCCACCACATTGCTCATTGCGCAAACTTCCTGAGTCCTCATGGAAGGACCTAGGTAAGATAGTTGATGTAGGAAATCGCACAACGTGGCCATATGTCCCAATCGGACAGTGGGCCACCGATGACAGAACAGGAATGAGTCGATTAGTGTTAGGTTGGACTCTGAGAGCCAAACCGACAACACATTTAAATGACACAGACGAAGAATGATATCAACTAGCACTGACAGCTACTCAAGAGGCAAGTTTAAATGGCCTACCACAGAAATTATGGTCAACTGGACCAACTGACGTAGGACTAATCAGAAACGTCACACCGGTAGATTTTATCCCACTTACATCATTAAGACCACAGATACGCCAATATCCAATCTCAAAAGAAGCAACTAACGGTATTACACCTGTAATTGAAGATATGTGCAAATCAGGAATTCTATCTCCTGTAAATAAATCACAATTGGAGTGTTATACCCCAATATTTTCTGTAAAGAAAGCAAACAAGAACGCTTGGAGAATGATCCAAGATCGCGCAGTAAATGAGATCTGTAAAAAAGATGACGTCAATGTAGCAAATCCACATACAATCATGAATAGTGTGGAACCTGATGCTACGTGGTTCTCCGTAATCGATTTATCAAATGCATTTTTCTCGGTACCACTTACAGCAAATGCTAAGCAATATTTTGGATTCCAATTTAAAGGACAATATTACACATACAACAGGCTCCCTCAAGGATTCTGTAATAGTCCTACAAGATACACAGAAGCTCTAAAACAATCAATGTCTACATGTCCACCTCTGATACATGGTAAATATTTGCTGTACGTGGATGATATTTTGATAACTGGACGCACACAAAAAGATTGTGAGTCAAACACACTCACCGTCCTTAAACATTTAAGTAATGAAGGTCACAAAGTGTCAAAAGATAAGCTGCAATATGTCCAACAACAAGTGATCAATCCTGGTCACCATCTATCAGCGGGAAACAGCTATTAGAAAGCAGAAAAACAACTATACAAGAAGCTCCTAAACCACAAACGAAACAACAGATGATGTCCTTTTTAGGACTCTGCAATTTCTGTAGGCAATGGATAGCTGAATTTGCAGTCACTGTCCAACCTCTGATGACAGCAATACATGGTCACGCGATGGCCATGAACGATCCTGTTATCTGGACGGAAGATATGAACGCTGCATTTGACAAATTAAAATCGCTACTGCAAACTGACGTCATGTTGAGTCTACCAAACTATGATAAACCATTTCATCTCATGGTTTCTCATAAAGGCCCATTTATGACGGCAGTACTCTTACAAGAATTTGGCAGCGCGAAAAGACCATTAGCCTACTATTCTAGACAAATGGACAACATCATTAGTGGTTTTCCTGATTGTGTTAAAGGTTGTTGCGCGGCTTATGAAGCTTTACAATCATGTGCAGACATTATATTAGGACACCAAGTCACCATCTACACTGAACACGCAGTACATGAAGTCCTATTACACGCGCATCTACCATTTGTAACGCACGCTAGACATCTACATTTAATCAAAGCATTGTTGTCAAAAGAAAATGTAACCATTACTAGATGCACAGCCGTCAATGTTGCAGACAACGTTGCAACACCGCTAGATGGAGCACCACATAGTTGTATTGCAGACATCAAAACACATACGCAACCACGCGCTGACATTTCCACATCTGCATTGACAGATGGAGAAGTTGTTTTCGTCGATGGTTCCGCTTCAAAGGACGAGAAGCGAGTCAACCGTGTGGGTTATGCTGTCGTCACAGCCGACTCTGTGATTGAAGCTCGCGCTCTCGCTCCCTCCTATTCTGCACAAACAGCGGAACTAGTTGCAGTTATGCGAGCGTGTGAACTCTATGCAGGGAAACATGTCACTGTCTACTCTGACAGTCAATATATTTTCAGTTCCATACACCACCATGCACGTATATGGGAACTGAGGGGTTTCAAGACCTCTGCAGGAAAAACATTGACACATGCCTCATTACTACAACAACTACTTGATGCAGTACAGTTACCAAAACGCCTAGCTGTATGCAAATGTGCAGCACATCAAAATGATGATTCCCCTATATCAAAAGGCAACGCCAAAAAAGCTGCAAGAACCGATGACATGTTACAATTATACGCTGTCACAGTTGGTTCACAATTAACCCCAGAACTACTAACAGATGAACAGAAAAGAGCACCGGTCTCCGAGGTAAAGACGTGGATAGCCAGAGGTGCTGTCCTATCTAATGATATCTACTGTGTTAATAACAAACCTATTTTACCAAAATCCCTACACGCAGCCGCAGCGTTGGTGAGCCATGGAAATACCCATGTCTCAACAGGAGGGATGGTAACATTGGTGAATAACCAATTCTACACTATAAATTTCGAAACTCAAGCAAAAATTCATGTTACAAAATGTATGATATGTCAAAAGAATAATGTACAAGGCCGACTGCGACCTAAACGAGGGGCATTCCCGACGCCTCCTCGCCCATTTCATACAATACACATGGATTTCATTGAATTAACATGTGAAGGAGGTACTAAATATGCGCTAGTGATCATTTGTGCATTCTCTAAATGGGTCGAAATATACCCAACCAAAAAAGCAGATGCCCCGACTGTTGTAAAATGCCTATGTAATCACTGTTTTCCCACATACGGTATCCCAGAAATTATCAGATCAGACAATGGTACACATTTTGTAAATCAATTTATGACCGGCATACCAAAAACACATTGTTCCTATCATCCCCAAAGTGCAGGATTGGTGGAACGAACAAACGGAACAATAAAACAGAGACTAAGAAAAACTGTCGCTGAGACACAAAGGCCGTGGCCTGACTGTCTCTCGCTTGTCAAAATGTGGATGAGAATAACATCAAGCAATGGACTTACACCTTTTGAGATTGTGTACGGTAGACAGTTCCCCCTACCTATCCTAAATGGTAACATAGAGAAATCAGAAAAAGAAACGTCGTTAGCAGATTGGATGAGACACATGTTAAAACAACAAGACGTTGTGAACGCTAATAGCGTACCAGACGCACCTGTATCTTCTCCCAACAGACAGCCACAACCTGGTGACTGGATCCTCGTTAAAGTCCTACAAAGAACAAATTGGAAAACACCAAGGTGGGACGGACCATATCAGGTACTATTAAGTACACCCACAGCTGTTAAAATAGCAGAGCGACAAACGTGGATACATCAGAGTCATTGTAAGTTGCTCCTCGATTAAGAGAGCGCTGGAGACACTTAGTGTGAAGGCCAGAACACCTCCAGGGCAGTCTACTCTGAACTGAGACCACAAGGGTCCAAGGAAGGGGGACAACAGGAGGGATCTCCTGGCACCTGGAGCTGGTGAAGTAAACATCGTGGAAAGGGTCAATCACCCTGAGGCCACCCTACGTGTCTCCCTAGGGAACGAATGTATTTAGTTGACATAATCCTTGTCGCCTGCCTGTTATTGATTCTGTGGAAGTGTGAACACGGAGGTGTCACACCTACGACGGTCCTGTTCCTTAACTATTGGTTAATACTTCTCATGTTACAGCTCACATTTGAATAGCCATGAACATCATAATAACCAGTATTACCCTTCTCAGCCATATCGTTGTAGGCGGCGCGTCAGACATAGATATAGACTTAGAGGGACTCTACTACAATAGCAGGTCGAACTTGTTTACAGGCACATTCAAAATTGCTCTGTGTAATTATAACCTGTATTGTCCCATGTGTGAAGAGCCTGGTCACCAAACTAGTTGCTGTACAAGTTGAGACATACATGAGACTGAATCAAAAAGAAGAACACGCACAATCACTCATTGAATCATGCATAGATGACGAAGACGGATCCTCAGATGACATCATTCTCCGTGACATACCTGACCTGTTCCCAGATCCTGGCAACTATGATGGTTAGACAACAAGAGCAGAGTGCTGAGGACTCTAGCTCCACCGGTGGGCCATGTGCTAGTAACCTCTGACCCCATCCCCATGTATATACATGTTACTTGCTTGAAATAATAACTTGTGTAATTTCATGTTTTGCAAACTCCTCATATATTCACAATGTACTCTCACTGTCTTGTCATTCGTATGAAGTCTTGACCGAAAATCGAGAGAAGTGGTTATTGATGGACTTAAACAAAGTATTACAAACAGGAGGGAATGATAAAAGAAAATAATGTTTTAATGTTTTATTGTCACACTATGTTCAAATAGAAGTTCATTCAAGGTCACACTGTTATCATCATGAAAACGCACCTGCCTTGATATGAGCACCCATTCACACACTCCCATGTATCTGTATTATCAGTATAATAAAGAAGCAAGGAACTGTCTCGGCGGACTCTCTCTCTGGAAGCCACTGAGACAGGGTGCCCTTTGTACAAAGCTGAATTAGTTCGTGTTGTGTTTTTCCTAATAACGGAAATTTAGATTTCGACCTGTTTTCCCTTAACATGAGTTTACAATCTAAATTCAACACAGCAAATATCTGACTGTGAAACAAATGAGGACGCATCTTCATTTTTTTTTCTCAGCTCAATTCTTCTTATAAAACAAAGGGGAGGCTGTTGTGCTTCTGATTTTAAGCGCTGATATTCTAATTCAGGCTGTTATTCTTAAAAGAACATGTAAATATACCTCATCGAACCTTGGAGTTTGTATAAAAGTTGTACTGTTTCAACTCCTCGTGTTTTAAAAGCCTTGTTACTTCCTGTTTGACGCGATTGAAGGTCCAGTCAAGAATTTGAATAATTAACAGGGAAAGGACGGAATGAGTGGTGTGTTGTGATTGACTGACCAAGTTGACAGGTTTAGCAAGGTCTGTTATTTACCTCACCTCCACACTTGATCTTTTGTGTGTTTGCTTTTCCTTTCTTCTTTCTGACTTTATTACAATGTATTCTCACAGTGACCAAGAGAGCTCAAGAAACACAAGCAAATGAAGAGAACACCTTGAACGTGTCACCACCCTTGTAAAACAACTGCCACAGACATTTTTTGACAATGATGTTTTTTGCCTAAAACAACTCCTTATGATTTTTTGTCTCCAATTTGTTTGTGTTGTCTGAAAAACTCGAAAAAGTGACAAGCGGTTATTTTAAGACGGCAACAATATTTGATCAATCATTTTCCAGTTGGATAGTGAACCCTGAAAAAACGAATTTACAGAATAGTTCAAACACACGATAGTTTAAAGAGATTAAACAGGAAAGTGCAGCTTATTCCCTTCACAAGCATAAACCTAACTTATTTATTTGAGATCTAATCAATCCAAAAAGGTCTTTATTTTTTGTCATTGTGCGTTATTCTTCTTAATAAATTAAATAAGATAAATTGGGCCGATATGTGGTCGTGCTGCACTTCGTGGCTGGTTGCTATGACTGAAAAAAGATAAGGGCTATGCAGGTTTAATGACATCAAACCGCTGCAGCTTTATTAGTGAGTCGAGTCAAACATGGCAGCCTGAGTTGGCAAACAAAAAAAAGCTGTTCCTTTGATTGTAAAGTTGATGTGCGTGCTCTTGAACATGTACATACTAATCATGTACATCCAAACGAATCAAATGCTATTTTGTCAGTCGAGAGGCAGATCCCAGGTGGACACGTTCGGCCTCATCTAGGAGAATTTTTGCTCTTACGCGAAGGTCATGGCCTAACCTGGGCCAGATGTGGGGCCATGTGAGATGGAACTGTGGTTCAGTTTTTGTAACTTCACTCATTCCAGGCCAAATACGAGCCATAAGAGAACTCACCTGACAACAGTTGTGAGCCACAGTTGGGATCTATAATCTAGCAGTAAGTAGCTTCGTTAAAAAAAAGGACTCGCGTGTTACTGTAATGAGGTAATTCATTATTTGGTATCACAGTTTCATGAGTTTATAGCTCAGTTTTGTTTTTTTCTCCAATGACCTGCCACATTTCTTCATTTTCTTGTGTGAGCGTTTCCTTTAACGCCATACATGGTGAGCTTTTCTGCCTTCGCTTGTGTTTTCTTAAGGTAGCGCAAGCAGATTGATCACTGCCAGAGCAGTTTGGACTGGGAACTTGAATGGGAGACATTTCTCATCAGGGGATGTTAACACCTCACCAGCAGAATTGCTCTCTTCTGTCAGACATTGCTCGCTCTCTCTCTCTCTCTCTCTCTCTCTCTCTCTCTCTCTCTCTCTTAGTCTCTCTCAGCACTAAGAAACTGGAAACATAAGAGTCTCAACATAGAGAATTACACACATAGACCTTTGCAAAACGTTGTTTACAGTATACAGAATAATCTGTTTTGTTTTGTTTTTTAACTTTTTTAAACGCCAGGTGACTCACAGATGTGGAACACTTCCATGGAAAAGCAGGATTAACTGGGTTCTGAGTAATTTCTTTAACTATGTAAATTTTGACGCTGCCAAACTTGCTTCCTGCTCCTCAACAGCGTTGGAATACTCACTTCTTTAATTCAAAAGCACCGCAACTTGATTGGTGGGTTTTTTTTGTGGTTTTTTTACACTGTAAGAGAGGTGGAGGTGTTGAAATACACACAAACTCAAGCTCACATTCAAAAACCCTCTTCACTCTGTCGATCTTCTGTGCTGAGTGAGCACAAGAAGAGCTGCCTCATACTTTCTTTCACTCTCCATCAGACAGGCATCATGGAGAATGATCAGCAGATCAAAGCACCACCGTACCCTGGCCCCCCTTTGGGAATTTACCAAACTCAGCCTGGTAAGACATCAACATGTCTCATGTCTCATTATATTTGCTTTTATTGCAATGCAGCTCTCATTAATCCCTCTCATTTTGGTCCATGTATTCACCTGTTTCTTTTCTCTGCTCCAATGTTTCTCGCTCCGATCCAGTTCAACAGCCGCCGTACCCTGGCCCCCCTGGGGGAGTCAACCAAGCTCAACCTAACTTCCAACCTGGTGAGACTTCACCACATTTTGTTCTTTATTCTATTTGCTCATTTTCCTCAGTTACTGTCATGGGTCTCCATAACTTTTTATTTTTGATTAACTGTGTTTGTTTGTTGTTTTAAAAAAAAATCCATCCAGTTCAACCACCTCTGTATCCGTCTCAGCCTGGTGAGTTTCTCTTTGCCACTGTCATTCACCCTATAAAACATGTCACAAACAAAGAAGGGACTATAAATATATATAAATATATATATATATATATATGTGTGTGTGTGTGTGTGTATATATATATGTGTGTGTGTGTGTGTGTATATATATATATATATATATATATATATATATATATATATATATATATATATATATATATATATATATATATATATATATATGAGGCCACAGATTGAGAGAACACAAGAGGAACCTAAATATTGCAAGCAACTATAGAAACTAAAAAGAAGTAACGGAAAAAATTAATGAAGAAAAAGAAGAAGAAAAGAGATATTAAGATGAAGTGATCTCTTTGCCTGAAGAATAATCTTTGAATAATGAAAACAGTCAGTGGCAACTAAATAATTTACACAAGTTCTATTCATAAAAAAGTGAAATCTTAATTCTCATTTTTACACCCAAAAATCTCATTAACTTTCCAATGTGAAATGAGTCATCATTGGCACTGCGATATTCATAAAATATCTCACTACAGGGTTTTTGCAATATATATTTACAAGGGTATTTTGTCTACTAGTGAACCAGGTAGTGGTGGTGCAGCAGCTGCTGACAGATGTTTCTGGACAGATGATGTGTCCTCACTGTCAAACCCCTGTTATCACTAACACCAACTTCAAAAATGGTTTGATGACCTGGCTGATCTGTGGAATACTAGGAGTCTTCCTGTGAGTAGAAACCCCGGCACACACACACACACACACACACACACACACACACACACACTGCTGCTGCTGCTTGCAATATTTGAAGTTTTAAATGAAGTTCCTTTGTTCTGATGCTCCACACCAGGTGCTGGCCTTGCTGTTGCATCCCATTCTGTGTGGATGCTTGCAAGGACGTGGAGCATTCCTGCCCCACCTGTCACAGGGTCATCCATGTCTACAAACGCATGTGAAACCCTACTGTCATGTCAGGAGCAATCACACATTGACTAGGCAAGGCATGACGAAACAAACATGGGGAGGGTCGTCGTCGTCGCCCTGTGCAAACATTCCTCACCTCACTTGTTTCCCTGCCTTAGTTTGTACAGATGTGATGAGCTGGACAAAGACACGAGTTCCCTCTTTTCATTCTCTTGACTTGAATATGTGAAAAGTGTAATTACCTGCACCTTTTTTCCCCTTGTATTGTATATTATATACATGTGCTGTAAATGAAACGGCTGCTGATTGCTGACAATATGTCCAACGTATATAATGTCTATCAAATATCTTTATAGAATATTTCAACAGGAACAAAAACACAATTATTCAATAAACATTTTGAGCAAAAACTATCTCCATCTTTCAAATTCAAGAAATGTTGATGTAACTGTAAGAACTCTTAATCAGTCATCATATTATAATTTATCTGAACAGTCATTTATTCATTAAGAACAGTTTCTATTTCACCAGCTGACAGAAAGATGATGACAAACTGTCTGTAAAGGGATGTTGTTTGTTCATTCATTCATTCAATCTTTCATTCATGACTGTTTCCTGTACTTCATGATCTTATTTGAGAAGAGAACTTTATTTACTCTGTTTCAATTACATTTAATGAGGAATCCAGAAGTGAACAAATGTTGTGTCTTCAACCTCTGTAGGGTTATTAACACATTTGTATTCATGCAATCTATTAATAACGAATGGTGGTTGTTAGACTTTGTGACAAACGGGACTAAATTCAGCAGCGCCATCTAGGGGCAATTCACTGAAATGTGCATTTTCCATGTAGGTTGAATTGTGTTGTATCAGGACAGTGTACTTCGAGGGATGACCACTGTTGGTGTCTGAATAAACTGTAGTTGAGCCTTAAAGCGAGCGTAGTAAAACAAAAAAGCAGTCTGTGAATGTGAAAACTCTGTCAGACAATATTTGAATTTAAAATAGTTTGGATTCCTTTTTTCTTTTCCTCTCTTCTTTACATGGGTCTGATTTATTATTTCTGTCTTTCTCAAATGGAAAATCTCATAATGTCCCCGTGGATTGATTACCTCAAGTATAGTTCAATAAAATGCCAAATCTTTTAATAAAAAGAAAATGCATAAATATGTCGATGCATACTTCCTCTATGACTTGTGGCTTATTTATCGAAATGAAGAATGATAAATACCACAATATGTCAAATCTGAGCATTTGTTTCAGTAGAGAGAATTACACGTATTGCATTTTTTTCTACTCAAAAAAACAAGTTGGATGAGCTCTGACCAATAAGACCTTAAATTGATAAATAGAATAAAACAAAGAAAAAAGATTAGTTTTCTAAATACTTTTGGAAAAAAGATTGAGAAAAGCATAATATCACTTCATTTTTTCAGTTTATAGATTTATATATCATATTTGAATGATGTCGACAAGGCCTGTGGAAAAACCTGTTTTTCGTAATCTAATATGAAATAAATACATGAAAACAAAGTGTACAACGATGAAGATAAATCTCTTAATGCTACACCTGCACCACACTGTAGCGTACAAATGTCCCTCAAAGAGGTCTGCAGGAGGACATGCAGCTCTGTGCCACTGACTGGTGATCAACTCTAACATGTGAAGTGCAGTTCAGTTAAATCCTGGTGAGGCTCCCTCGTACCCTCGGCTCTGTATTTGCAGGATTGTCAAGAGAGACCTAAGGTGGGATCAAGCAGGGATTACATGGTGGACCCTACGTAACAAAGGACTCTTGGACTGTGACCACAGTGATGACTGGATTAGCCGGATTAGGATTGATGTTGTTAGTCAGCACTTTTCTAGTCTGTTGTTTCCTGTCAAAGGATTCAACAAGACAAAAAATAAATTACCACAATTGCACAACTCTGACATCGCCCCACTCTGGCAGTATGGACAGTCATAATTGTGGCTCTCAGTAACTGGGTTGGATTGTCATTAAACTGGCCCTAGGACAAAACCTACTGATTGTTCCTCTTGCACTACAAGGACGTCCAAGATTACATAAACAGTGATAAACGCCTCAACATCCGCAGGCACAACGTTTTGTACAAAGGCTTGTGGTTTTTCATGATTTACCCAGCAGCATTCTCCACTGCCTGAATTCAAGCTAAACCAAGCTAGTGTTGAACATTAAACCTGCTAAACCAGCAAGTCCTCTGACCTCAACAACTACATAAACTGTTTGATTCCACTCTCCCCTTTTATTGTCATCATATGTTTGTGGTCTGGTTAGTTTTAGGCTCTGGGAGCCAGTTGACATCATGATGAACATAATGCCCAAAGTTCAGTGTCACACAATTGCAGATATTGTTTCTTTGCTCCTCAGGTTCAGGTACTATTTGATTGTATGTGGAAAAGCTCTTTTGCATCTTGTGTCAGTAAACGTGTGAACTTCTGTGGTCTCACACACTGTGGTCTGGATTAGACTCTTGCTCTCCTTTTCTCACACCGCTTCTCCGTGGTTGTAAGTATATTAATGCTCTTCAGAGCAGCCCTGGCCACTCCTTGTCATGACTTTCCTCATGCCGTGTCCCTCTCCAGCTCACCGTGAGGCCATCTCTAAATGAGGAGATTACTCCAGTCTAGAGGGAGGCTTGGTTGAATCATGCCATCAGTGCTGTTATGTAACACTCCCTACAAGGATGGCCACGTGGTCACAGATCTCACCTGTTTAGATTGACCATCTGCCCTTCCCTATCTAAATCCCATCCTCGCTCTACAACACATACTATCCACAGACGTCCTACAGCTGGGAGACAATTATATTGGTCCGATCTGGTTTCCATAACAAGATTCAACGATGAACTTACATCTCCAGCAGCTCTGGGCATGAGGAAGACTTTGAGTGGTATGAGGAAGACGTGGGAAATAACACAGACGTGCAAATGAGTGACTAATGCAGCGTTGGCTGTGAACTGTTATCTTCATAACCCTTACTTATTTCCATTTTTCCTGGTTAGACAGGTGCACCAGCAATTCCCACTTCCCATGTGTGGGTGAACAGAAGTAAAGCTGGGATTGCATTTCTGTTGACACCTCCGCAGAATCAGTGCGAAGCAGAAGAGAGAGAAACGCAGACGGAATGAACAGAAAGAAGAGGACAGAGGGAGCAAGAGAGCAGAAGAGACAGTGAGAGGGAGAGAAGAGCAGAAAAGAGACAAAAAAATGTAATTGACTATGTGGGTGTGTGAAATATCAAGGCATGCATCATAATTGTGGATTTCTCTTGGAGCAGCCGGATGTGTCACTGCAGCAACAGGACATCATTGATCTAACCAAGTGTGTTATTTGGCACCAGGCTGCGTTTGCAAGAGAGATTTCCAAAGAAGAAATGGAAATGTTTTTTTGTCTGCTGCTGCAACAACAATTTTATTAAGTGGGAATATAAAAATGCTAATTGAGGTGATGCTGAAAATGTCGAATGGAAAATAATGATGCCTCATCATTGTCAAGAATCAAGAATTTAATTCAGAAATCTATCTGGAGGTGAGTGCCAGATTAATACGATTGAATGTGTGCTGTGAGTGTCGAAGCTTTTGTGTTCTTGTACTTCTATTCTTGTTAAAACCAATTTGGTGTCGTGAAGAAATAAGGACATTTTGGATGATTTGAAGGTTTAAAAATTGGCTTAAAAGTCTGTTCTTAGTTCAATAAAGGGAGTTATTATGTTACTGATAGTCCTCACAAGCAGGCAAAATATTATGAGTGTGTGTCTGTGTGTGCGTGTGTTTCTCTGTGCTTTTGGGTACTGAAACTCGACTTCTCAAAGCCCTGTATGCAATGTAGTCGGCCCACGCTGTTTCCCGTTCCCATGGAAACCATTGCCCAGTGCTAAAAGGAGTTCTGTTCTGTGCAGTGAGTGCATGAGTGTTTGTGCATTTCTGAAAAAGAGAGCGTGAGACATATTAATCTCTAATACAGGTTTGCAGTGTATCAACAAGTCATTAAGCTCCTGCACTAAACTTATCATTTTGAACTTCCCCTTTTTCTCTTATTCTCATCGTTAATGTATCCTTTTAATCACTTTTTCTCAAAGATGGCTATCAACCCCTTCGTCATCTGCCTCCTGTTATTGATTGGCCATGGCTCATCACACCCCTCTCCTCCTCCTCCTCCTCGAGGCTGTAGTGAGAGTGTGGACCCTCCATACCGAGTGCTGTGTGACCTGGAGTCCGTCTGGGGTATTGTTCTGGAAGCTGTAGCCTGCAGCGGTGGGCTCACCTCTCTGATCCTCTCTGGTTTGTTGTTAGTCAAACTGCGTGCCATCTCTGACCCTGCCAGACACTCAGGCCTGGGGCCACTTCTCCTGCTCCTTGGCACGCTCCTTGGCATTTTCCCCATCTCTCTGGCTTTCCTGGTGGGAAAGAATCAGACACTCTGTGTGGTCCGCAGGGCTTTCTGGGGACCCCTCTTTGCCCTTTGCTTCTCTAGCTTGCTAGTTCAGGGTGTGAGGCTAAGGAGGCTTGTAGCTGGTAAGACCAGCCCGTCAGGCAGCTCCCTGGCAGCCCTGGGCCTGGCACTGGCCTTGGTTCAGGGGATCATTTCAGCTGAATGGGTCCTTCTGACTGTAGTCAGGGAGGGGCACCCAGCCTGTGAATATCCCCCTTTAGACTTTGCTCTGACATGCAGCTACACTCTAGGGCTGCTCCTCATAGCCATGGGGCTTTCTCTTGGGGTAGTGCTGTGTGGAGGAGAACTGGGGGCAGAAGGAGCAGGTGGAAGTGAGGAGGATAGAGAAGGAGAGAGCGAAAAACGGAGATGGAAGTGTAATGCCGTCTGGCTCTTCCTCGCATGTCTGGCATCAGCGTTGCTATGGGTGGCCTGGCTGGGGTTTTATCTTTATGGCAGCCAGGCACTGAGGGTAAAAGCGAAAGCGGGGAGGTTAGGCGGAGGAGGAAAGAAGGACGTCAGGGTGTTCGATGAGCCTGCGCTGGCGGTGGCCCTGGTCATTCAAGGCTGGATTCTGCTGCTGTTCCATGCAATTCCAGAAGCGCACCTGTGCCTCTGGAAACCTCCACAATCCAACACACAAGATTTCTTCGACACCAGTCAGACGACCCCTCCTCCACATTTCAGAGACGAGCTCCCTGCACACTCACACCGACCCTTCCAAGACAACCAGGCCTTTTCTCTGGAGGAGCACAGTGCAAGTAGGGTTATGTAATATGTGTGTTTCACTGTGCGTGTTTGTGTCTTCATGTAAGAATCCATTGTCTTCCACCTGGTTCAAATGCTGCTTACAAGTGGAACCTGTGAGGTCATGTGCTTGACATCAGGATGGAGTTGCTAGGCAACTGACAACAAAAACAAATGGCTTCTCAATTCCTTTTCAAAAATGGTGAATGACTGTTCCCTGAACTCAATGTCATAATTAGAATTGAAAAATACATTTCAGTTGATTCAAAGTCCTTTTAGTTTGAAACATTAGGCACCAACAGTGTTATCTGTTTCACTACTGACAGGAGTGGCTTTCGTGATTTGTTGGCCCAGGCAAAGCCCTCTATGTACATTAACATAACCAGAAGAAAACATTTATTCAGAGGCAGCTAAGACTGCTAATGTTTGCCAGCTTATCCTCTTCAGCTACCTGTTGCAAACCCTCCTTAAACTGTGTCTTCTTCTTTTTCTTCCCACACCCACTCTGAGATTTGTTTTTTATTTTAGCAAGACAGGTAATGCTTTTAGAATGATTCTTTTTTTTTTTTTTTTAAGTAAACAAATTAATGAGGCCTTCTTCTGATCAGGGCTCCAAGCTGTTGGCAATGCGATGAATGGTAAAATCCACCGTGACTGTTGCCCATCCATGAGTTTTTGGTTGCATTATATTTTATATCTCAGGTCCAAACGATTGTGTCCCAAAACAATCCTTCAGAGAGACTCTTGTTGCTTTAACACAACCCACTTCCTGTGTTAGTCCTGTTACCGTGTCAGAGATGGAGGCTCCTCTGAACACAGCTTTGTAATAACGTCTAGTGACAGGCAGTAAGCGACTCACTGGCTCTTCTCAAGTTCTCAATTCTAATTAGAAGGACAGGACTCTTTCAACTGGAAACTCTCCTCAGATGACATGCAGAATCAGTTCAGTATTTTAGGACCCTGTATTTTATGGTCCACATTCAGCTACTGTATGCAATCCAAAGTCAAAGATTCTTCGACAGGGAGTTATGACTCATTCCAGCTTTTTTGCTCGCCATATTTGAAACCAAATACACAGCAAACAATGAGGAAGCAGGATAAACAGAGTGACAGCAGTGCTAGAGAGGCAGCACAAAGAGCATCTTGCAGGACAGCAGCCTTCAGGAGACAGCTGGCTGAGGAGGAGAGTGTGTGAGCAGCTCAGCTCAAGCATGATAAGAAAGGAAAGTCACATAATATTCTGCAAGGTTATGGCATCTTTTACTAGCTTGAATGGATTCTCTGCAGTAGAGCTTGTGGGTGGCATGGTATTATAGGCATAATGGCCTGAAATAAGACTAAAAGAAAAATTGTAATTTTCCTCTAGAGGTCCAGTGCTCACTTTGACCTTGCTGCTGTGAGCAGTAGACTGCTGCATGAATACGACTTTTCTACCAAAGTTTTTGTAGCATAGGGCTAAGACACCCTTAGTTATTAGCTGCAGTAATGGCTATGTTGTTGAGTGTTAAATAGCCAATACAGAGATAAGACAGTAATTCCTCACTCTAAAACTTTTACCTTTTTTCTTATGAATGTTATACATAACGGTATGGAGTATGGCGCTCTGACACTCAGCATTGCACTGTTGAGGACGAGGTCACAGGGGAAAAAGTATTTAATCCAGCTGGATAAATGCCCACCCAAAATCCTGTATGTATTTTCACTATATTTGTCATGGTTGCCTCACTTCACCACAAGACAGGTATTTCTTTTGGCTCTATAAATTTCAACCGTAAGGCTACCTTTGTATTCCTCCACCTTTACTATGGATGCCTACTTTATACAATCTCACTTCAAAAAATCAAAACCTCCCATGAAAGTAAAACTGATAACATTTCCATAGCTCACGAGAAGACAACTGCTGTAGCTGCATCCTGGTCCCACTTCATGTGTCCTGGGTCAGATCAGCTCATTTGTGACGCCTTTAACTGACTACAATGAAACTGATTATGAAACAGAAGAACGATTATTTATTATCGCTAATGCCTGTATCTCGTTTGTTTGTTTGTTTGTTTGTTTGTTTGTTTGTTTTTGACCAGCCCTCCGTAGTGGAACCTACCACGGCAGTCGTGGGAGTGTCCGTCCTGGCATTGCCTTCAGAGGTCACGTCTACCAACCAACCGAAATGGCTCTAGTCATGAACGGTGGTACGGTAAGTATAGCAGAAATACAAATCTCTCAGAAGAACTTTGTCATTACTACTACTACTACTACTACTCCTCTACAACTACTTCACTTCTCTAAATATTTCTCTCCCTCTCGTAGATGCCCACTGCTCCCATAAACTACACTGGACGCCGGCTATGGTAAAATGGGACACAAGCTGAAGAGGAGACAGTACACCAGTGATAGAGACAGAAAGACAAGTCATTTGTCTGTATACAAGTTTTAATTTTGCATTTCAAAAACATTTACAAAAACATAGACAAACTTTATTTATATTTTTGCTGACATTTTCTCATTTGCCCCACCAAATACCATGAGGGGGCGTTGACCGTGAGGCTTTTACCGTGCATTACTTTACCCACCGCAGGCCACCATACATGTTGTGTGTAATATGTAAATAAGCTGATATGAAGTGTCCCAGCAAGGCTCACGTTTCTACATATGAGGATGAAGAGAGTTCGTCTTCATGAAAGTGAAGGACCAAATTAGCTGCATGAGGAAGACATTAGGAAAATGAAGCCTTAGCAGCTCCAAACACTACTGTTGCTTCTCTGCCTTCAAGGTACAGCTCAGATTAAAAACAACAACAACAAAAAGTTTCTGTAAATTACCTGCAAATGCTTACAAAGGTTGCTTGGTCTCGTCTGAAATCAAATGACTTGCAGAGTGTTTTTTGTGTTTATTTGAAATTTTCCATATTAGATTTTAAAGCTACAGTGCATAATTTTCCATAACTGAACTTCCCCTCCGTTAACTGCTTGGTTTTACACATTGCACATTCAAGGTAGAGTCCATAGCATGGCTCCAATATTGATTCAAATTGAGCTGTTTAAAGATGACTCAGTGCCACTGGAACTGTATCCCCTTGTGCAAACTGCTTGCTAGCACATGCAAACTACTGTTTTTTGTCACATATCTGTCCATCGGGGGGGGGGGGGGGGGCAGCTGTACATCCTTTAGGCTCTGTGTCATTGCTGGAAAGCAGGTGAAAGCCAAACCCAGATTTGGCGGGGGGGGGGGGGGGGTACTCACTCCCCACCCAAAAACATCCTGGTTAAACAAAATAATTGAAATACAGACAGAAGGGAGAGGCTCTGCAGACGCAGTCACTGCCACACACCGACAGGCCCATGAGGATAGAGGCTGATTAATTTTGTGAAAGTCTATATTTTGTTTTCCAAGAAAAAGACTGCAGTCTCAACCTTTCCGCTCCAGCTCAGGCTCCATGGACAGAGACAATGCCAGTCTGGTAACTTGAATGTGCTCAAAATCATGCGGCTTCTCCACTTTCCAAATGCTAGCAGGCGGAATGTGTCCAATTCTGATGGTGAAACAAATCAACCCAAAACAAATTAACACAACTTGTCGAGATGTTTTGATAAATCCCTGTTTATCAGATGATTTACAGAGGAATGTTTAGCTCACAGATGACTGGATTTTAAAAGCATATCATTAAAAAGCCATTTAATACTGTATATTTGTAGTATACAGTACAGGGTTTATTGTTGGAGGTTGTAATTTTGCACTTTATTGATGGTGATTATGTCTGGGCATTGTGATATTTGAGATTTACCGTCATTTCAAAAGCATGTGAAAGCAATGTTTTTTGTCAATATTAATGTATTTTCAGTGTTTTCTAGACTTTTGATATTTATTATATCGTGAGGAGTATAACTGTTGGGTTTCAAAGGACCTTCTTGACATTGGAAGCAACAGTCAACAAAACAATCTTTTAAGCCAAGGCCTTAAAGTGTTCAGAAGAAAGGGATCTTAATAGCTGAGGAAACCCTGTGGGCTGAGGAATATCGTTGGATATGACTTAACCTAGCAAAACAGCTACTTTGCAGAAGTTGACGTCAGACTTTCTTGTTTCCAATTGTACTGTGGTTTTACCTTGTTCTCCAAATTGGTATTTGATGACAACATCACATTGTAGTCTGACATTCAGGATCCCTTTAAGTTTTAAAATCCTTCAATTTAGAAGAAAATAAATAAAAAGGCGAGCCCGTCGGTCCCGACTCAAACACATCCGTGAATTTATCAGAAGCTATTTCGAACACATGCAGTCAGTTTACTGCGGTGACGTCACAAGTTCAGCCTCCCAGTATAGACTGATATTGTGGGTATTTTAACTCCGGAGGTAAAACAAACATGAAAATTTGACAGTGAGAAGTCAGTTTGTTACTTTAGCCACCCAAGACAAAAATTTTAAAAAATGACAGACAGTTCAACAAGCTGTTGCCGTCTACATATTTTACTTTCTTGCAACCTAATAACTACGGTACGTTTTCAGCAACTTTGCTTTTGTGTGCAGATGTTTGCTCTAATATTGTATAATGAAAATATTATCATGGATTTGTATGTCATGAATTAATAAAGGAGTGAAGAGCCCTGGTGTTTTTATGATGTTTTCTGTGACATAGTCACTGTTTTTAGGCCACACACATCAACTTCTGCAATCTGATTTGCCTGCATTTTTCTTTGTGGCTTCTGTGATGAACTAATGAATCCACTTAACTGCAGGAATCCCTCACAATCTAAAGACAGACAAAGGATCCCAGCCCAGAGAGAACATTCCGTACACACATCTACCGTGAGCAGAGCCTCCAGGAACAAGTGGTACTTGGTCTGGTTTAGTTCTAGTCTTTGTTTAACCTTCTCTCTTAATTTTCAGTCGCATATCTTATATACAGTATCTATTTTTTTCTTTATTATTTAACACTTTACTTTGATTTTAATGTGACTTATTTGCTCAATACTCATTCTGATTGATGTCCCACTGTATATCATTTGTTCTATAAAATATAGATTATAACAACGTAACTAAGCAATAGTGTCGCTTTTAATAAGATTATAGTTTTCTAATAATGCACTTCTCAAAATCCAACTTGCTTCTTAAGGAGAGCTTGTTTGTTTTATTTCAAACAGGCAAGTCATAGAATCAACATATTAATCTCAAGGATTAAAAATGCACAATTCAAATGAAATGGGATTACCATTATGACTCAAACATTTGATTCAGTCCTCCTTAAAACCAACAAATACGAGCAAAATAAAATCGTCACCTGTTCAGTCACAGAGTTCTGCAAACCAAACACACGAATCAACAAGGAGAGAGTTTGCTCTGTAATATCAGGCACGACGGAGGAAGAATAGACGTCAACAGCTGAATCTGTTTTACAACACGACCAGCAGCCGATCTCTCCAAGAGCCTTTGAGCAAATACATTTTCTATACCGCTTATCCATTAAAGGTTTGGGGGGGTGGGGGCCTATCCCAGCTGAGCAATTATGGTTCAGTATCTTGCTCAAGGATACTTCAACATGGTCACCGGGGGAAGTGAGGATCGAACCAGCGACACTTAGGTTGCTAGACGGCCACTCTACCTCTGAGCCATGCTGCCAGTCACATAATTACACTTAAAATAAGTGTTGAACAGCTCTACATTCAGGCAGCCACCACTGATAGAGTGTTTGGTCACCAACATGGGTCTCCCAGTCCCTCAACTCTGCAGTAAACAGAAACCGCAGTTATGGAATCATCTCCCCTGATTGGCTGAAAGTGGGAACAGGACACCAGAAAGTCCATCCATCCATTGTCTTGTGACTTCTGAATTAGAGTCTCAATCAGCCTCGTCCCCTCTTGATGTCTTTGGACTGTGGGAGGAAGCTGGAGTACCAGAGAGAACCCACACAGGAACAGGGAGAACATGCAGACTCCATACAGAAAGATCCCATGCTCAAGCTGGGACTCAAACCCGGAACCTTCTTGCTGTGAGGCGACATTGCTGACCACTGCACCACCGCGCAGCCCGACATCAGAAAGTGTCTAACCCTAACCCACTTGACTTACAAATGTAATGGCTGTCAGAATGTAGAGCCTTATAACACATATTTACTTATAAAATGCCTGATTTTATTCACTTACCGGTATATGACCTTTACCCTTTTCAGGATGGAACGTTTAGGTTAATATGAGACCAACAGTCCATCTACATCCATCCATCCATTTTCTACTGCTTATCCTGTTAAGGGTCTCAAACAAGTACAACTGATAATACTGATACCTAAGACAGGAACTATCAGCTTTTATTGAGAGTAAAATTATGACACAGAGGTAGAGGTTATGGGACAAAGATAAAGGCTAGAAGCTTTTTCACCTGACATTGTTCAGATTGTCGCCTTCTTGAAGTAATCGCCTAAGTTATTTTTTTTCAAGTTTTTAGACAACACAAAAAACTGGAGACAAAACATCACAATGAGTTATTTTAGGCACAAAAAAAAGTTAAGTAATGACTTAGGCGATTATTTTAAGATGATGATATCTAAATCAGCGGCTCAGACTTTTCCCACACAACTGGGTTTGACTCCTGCTTGTAGCTGTAAGCTACACGTTACAGCTTTAAAATAAAAAAAGGTATTATTGTTGACCTACATTTGGAGCTTCATTTTTAATTTCAAATTTGCACAAGTCTGTTCTCAGTTTCCTGCCATCCTCATTTAGGCTTTAGGTAGTTGTGGAAAGTAACTATGGCTTTTGTTTTGTTTTTTTACTGTTGTAAATTAAAAGGTTATGATATCTATACTTTACGTCAGTGTTCTTGCTTTCTGAGTATTTATCAGACACCGAAAACTTTCAACACACACACACGAGGTGAATCGGTGTTTGTACAGATGCCTAAAGTTGAGTCAACACAAATTCTAGTTGAAGGTTCGGGTTAAAAGAGATATCGCTGAATTCAAAGTATCAAAACAAACTATTCAAATGGAAGTGGTTGGAAATCTGTTTCTCAGTGGTGTGGCTGTCTATCACACCTGTACCTAATTAAACAATCACCGCACAGAAACGACTGCTCTCTGCAAAAATCAGGCTCAGCTCCAACACTTTAGAACTTTTATTATATGGGAAGGGACTTTGTGGGTGGCACAGTGAGGCAGTGGTTAGCCTCACAGCAAGAAGGTTGTGGGTTTGAGCCCCACCTCCACTACTACTAATAATAATTATTATTATTATATAAGAGAAGAAGCCTCACTTTATGTAGTCCTGATGTGGAATGTGTACTTTACAAGTACTTGTTTAGGTTCAAAGGTTTAGTGTTATAATACAACTTCCCACTGCGCTCACCAAGTAGCAAAAGCTCTTAGTTGCTTTTTCTCTTGTGCTATGCGCGCACTCGTCGCTACAGACGCCCAGCCCGTTGCTAACATGTGAATCACTTCCGGGTCAAGGAGGTAACCGCACCTCCACGTGATTTATCAAAGCGTACCAAGTGAGTAAAGTGTTCTTCATATTTTAAATGTTGGACTGCAACAACTATGTTATCTTCTCGTTGTCTGTGCGACCTATTACTTAACCTCTGCATCGGCGAAAGCTTCCGGTAATTATTAAAATGAAATTAGCTTGCTAGCATACGTTTTAGAAACGAACCAGCACTTCTCATAGATCGAGTACTCACCAAGAAGTTGTATTTAATGGTAAGACGTGTAATATGATTTTGTTAGCATGCGTGCTAGCTCACGATGCAACAGCAACGACTGGTTTAACTTTCCTTATCGCATTTCTCCGAATCTGTCTTATCCGACCTACTGTGGGAAACACGAATCCACGTTTTGTCTGCACATCTCTCGAAAGCCCAAAGACAGCTGAGTTCACTTCCTTTTATTGTATGTGCAACATGTAACGGGAGAATTTTTGGCGTCTCTGCCTGAGAATATTGCACCGTTCAACCTGTAATCTGACAGTCGTGCTACCACGCGTCTTCATAATTCGGTGTTCAGTTCTTTTTTTCCCGACGGATTCTCGTGACCTGTCATTAGTTTGAGGAAAGCCTGTATTGAATGTAATGGGATTGACTATTGATCAGGTCACAATATCACACAATTTGAACCAGGATTAGAAACAACATCATATTCGTTAGCAAATCAAAGTGAACGACAGCTTTATAGGACATTGGTAACGCTTATTCAGTTGGTGTCTACCAAGGGTGCAGACAGGCTGTGTTGTCTGACAGTGTGCTGAATTTAGAAACAATACATGTAGATGTTCAAAGCCAGAGAACTACAAAAATGTTTGATTTTGAAATCAAAATAAGCTGCGTCGGGGAGTCGGTTTATTTAGGTCATCTGGAGGTGTCCAAAATAGTTTTTTACAAAGTCCTTGACAAGCTACTACTTACTGCAAGGATGTGAATTTTACTAAATAGGATTAAAAGTACTCCACCTAGCACATGAGCGTATACAGGCTGTTCCACTGAGTAATAATTCATGTTTTAAATGTTTGGCCTCCGTTGCAAGTTTGTATTACTGGTGATGTTTTGTACATATTTAAATGTACATTTGTACATATTTCCCTGGGATGGGAAAGCCTCAACTCAGCCACCCGTCACTGTAGTTTCAAAGTTCCTACATTTGGGCTGGGCTTATCTAAACTCAAGCTGGAGCCTATTGTTGGTTGGCTGATTGGACAAGAGTAAATGTTCTTGTTTTGATACTCTTTCATCCCTACATTGTCAATTAAAACACAATAAAAATTTACTTAAACAAAGGTTCCAAATCTAAGCCAGAATTGTTGGCACTGTACATTTATTTTTTTTGCCACAATTGATGTTTTGGTTTTTCCTGCTCTCTTCCCTGCAGGTGAAGCGACTTGCTCCGCAAAGAGACGTTGATTCAGGAGTCCCTGCCTAAGCAGCCATCCCAAACTTCGGTTGGTAGTTCATGCTGTGTTTGCTCAAAGGACGAAAAACGACCACTCTCGTTTTGTCATTTCAGCTCTGGATTTGTAACTGTGTTGTAACTTGTGATCGTATTTCTCGCTCCAGCCGAGCCACGTGGGTGTTGTGGTGAAAAGTCCAGAAGTAAAAAGGGACGGTGAAGATTGGGAAAGAGGACCGAGCAAAGAAAGAGAAGAAGCACAAGACAAAACAAACCTTGATGCCTAAAATCAAAGACTGCGTTGTTTATGATGGAACCTCAGAAAGGCCAGAAAAAAGAAAGAAGAAAGTCAAAAGAGCTGAGCAAGTGGTTAAAGACGAGGAGTCTTCTCAAGATGGATGTGGAGAAAAAGATTTGAAGGCCAAAAAAAAGAAGAGGAAAGTCATTGCTGACCCTTTGAATGATGTTAATGGTTGTGACGTTTCGGATGGAAATGACAGAGGAGTCGGCAGAAAGAAGGGAAAAAAGAAAAGACCGGCTGAGAGTGAGAATCTGGTAGAAACTGAGCAGGGCTCGGTAAAAGATGGAGGAGAGGAGAAGAGACAGCGGAAGGAGAAAAAAAGAAAGAAACAACTTCAAGCTGAGAGTATAGAGAAAGAAGGAGAGGAGTTATCTAAGAAAGGAAAAAATAAGAGGGCAGTGGCAAGCACAGAGGAGACTGAAGAACACAATACAGACAGGGAAAAAAATACCTTTGAGAAGGATGGAATAGTTGGAACAAAAAAGAAAGCTAAACTAGCTGAGAATGGAGTAACATCAGGAACTCCAGCAGGGGAGAGGGTTGAGGTGGTGAAACCGAAAAAGAAAAACAAGAAAAAAGCCGAGAGTGACAGTGAAGAAGCAACAAGAGAAGATGAAAATAAAGTAGAAGTCCCAGATGTCAAAGGCTGCAAGAAGAAGAAGAAGAAGAAGAAGAGATTGGGAGTCGATCAGCCTGAAGCTGCAATGAAGGAGGAAAAGGAAGAGGACAACAAGAGAAAAGACAAATCCTCAAAGAGTGAGATAGTAATGGGAGAGGAAGGGGTCACAGAGAAAAGTAAAAAAGGTAAGAAGAGAATGGTCCCTGAGGTCAGCGTAGTGGAGGAAACGGAACCAGCCAAGATGAAGAAGAAGAAGAAAAGAGCAGAGTCAAAGGAAGAAGAACCTCTTAAATGGGACAAAGCTGAGGAGGAGGAGGAGGAGGAGGGACCGAAGAGGGACACAAGCAAGAAAAGTAAAAAGATGAAGAACTCTGTTCAGGTGGAAACAGAAGAGGAGAAAATAGGTTTAGTGGCAAAAAAGAAGAAAAAGATCAAAGAGGAGGCGAAAAACCAGCAGGTGAGATGCCGTTTTCTTGAAAATCACATCAGAATGATTCATGAGAACAAATGAAACCTGCGTAATGGTTGGAGGAGAGAGGATTTCTCCTGACCCGAGCTCACTGAGGTCCGCCAAACCACACGTATGCGGTCATTTGCATCAGATGTGCAGTTGCCGGGCAGATCTAAGGGAGGAATGGGAGGTTTAAGTCGAAGACTTGGAGGTGTAATGTGTGCAGTTCAAGCTAGAAAAAAAATAGACACGCAGGGCACTGTGTTGTTCTGGACACACCCGGAAGTTAGCACCTTCCACAAAAAGCCAGTTAGACTTTTATTTTTTTTACATTCGATTTTGGATTATTGCTGAAAAGAAACGCTGAGAGTAAACATTTAGAAGTGTTAATGTGATCACTAGAAGATAAAAGTTAATAATTAGCGATGAATAAATTACACCACACGCCTGACGGATGACGACTTTTCCTCAATAAACTCTGTTGTCTGGTTTAGTCACTTGTTTGCAACCGTCTGTTTCTTAAGACTCATAAATACTTTGACATTCACAGGTATTTATTTTTATACTGTATATTGCAATTAGAATATCTTAAACTGGTGTGAATCACGGAATTTATTTCAGGCATTGAACTGAAAAGCCTACGAAGGGAGCCAGATTCAAAAGATGGGAGAGTCCAGAATGTTGGATTTAATAGCTCACTGGTGTGGTGTTGATATTTTTTGTGCAAATAAAAACTTTGTGTTTCAGGAGTCATCCCAGGCGGATGTGGGTTTCCTGTCAGAGAAGACCGGAAACACTGACGAGGTGAACATCAACCAGGTGAGCCACTTATCCTGTTAAGGGTCGTGGGGGGCTGGAGTCTGTCCCAGCAGCCTTCAGGCGAGAGGCGGGGTTCACCCTGGACAGGTCACCAGTCCATCGCAGGGCCAGCACATAGAGACAGACAACCATTCACACTCACAGTCACACCTACGGTCAATTTAGAGTATCAATCAGCCTCGTCCCCTCTTGATGTCTTTGGACTGTGGGAGGAAGCTGGAGTACCAGAGAGAACCCACACAGGAACAGGGAGAACATGGAGACTCCACACAGAAAGATCCCGGGCTCGAACCTTGAACCTTCTTGCTGTGAGGCGACAGTGCTGACCACTGCACCATGCTGCCTGAGTCATCAAAAGTAATTCAGTATTCCATGCGCGGAGCAATTGAATTGACATATTCCTATAATGAGAGCCATCTCTTCTAAAAAGCTCTAAGTGCCCCATTGACATGTATCGTTTTGTTTGTTGTAAGAGAGACGACAGGCTTTATGAAGGTGGATGAAGCTTCTCAGCCTCAACACTCAGACAAACCTCTGGTCAGTGTCAGCAGGAAAGGTTCCATCAGTGTGGGATCTCCCGCGTCTCTTTGAGTGGTTCACTTCCATTAAACTCAGGACAAGACATTGTAGGCCCTGAAACAAAAAAAACAAAACATGCTACTGTGACTCATTCAACTGTCTCTCTGCAATCCAAGCCCTCTGTTGATAGTTGTGTTAACAGAACTCCTCTTCTCCTTCTCCCAGTCTTGAGAAAGTGTATTTATTTTAAGTTTTATGTCTCTTTTTTCTATGTCCCTCAGGGGTTTGGCCAGTGGCAAACCGCTCAGTTTGAAAGCTCTGAACAGCAACAGAAGTTCCTCAGGCTGATGGGCGGCTTCAAAAAGGGTTTCCAGGCAGCTGCGGCGAGCCCCAGAAATACAAATATGGCGCTTGGGAAGGAAGCGCAACAATATTTACAGCAAGGGCTTCTGGGAGAATTTGAGCGTGCTCAATCTCGCCGAATGGACTTTAATAACAGGGGGGCAGGACTTGGGTTTACTGCAACATCCAAGAAGAAGTTCTCCATCGATACCAATTCATGTCGATCCGTCCGCTTTGATGATTAATCAGCGTGTGCTTGATGGTGTTGTCTCTCTCTCGAGGTGGAACTGTTCACACACTAACACTGCAGATGTAAAGGAGTGAATACAACACCACGCCTCCTCTGTGCGCCTTCAGCCTCATGGTGGAGGAAGCTGACCGATTTCATCTGACCCAGTGTTCAGGCGGTGTTTTAGCTTTCAGTGCTTTTCTAAAGGTGTTAAAAAATGTTTCATTCTTGTATGTCAATCAGTGTTCAATGACAATATTATGTAACTTTTTATTTCACATGACACAACTGCAGTCGTGGTTTTCATTAGAAGCAGAGAGAAAGAGGCTCCAAACCACAAGTTGATCTGTCAGAGTTGCTGATCATTTTGTGAAATAAAATTTTATGCTTTTTAAGACATTGACAGAACATTTAATGCTTTTTTCCACAGCGATGCTCATGCACAGTTGCTCGGAATCATAATTTTGCTCCATCTGGAAACACAGGGTTGTTTAGTCCCAGTGAACGTTTGAGCCAAATTTGAAGAAACTCCCTTGAGGTCAACAAGAGTGGGGCAGACATCCTCTGACCTCGGGCTGTCATTAGTGCAGAGGCTTAAAAAATGACCTTAAGGAGTAACGTAATACTGAATATGACCACGCTGGCGTTGACCTCTGATTCTAAAATGTCACCACTTTCATGCTATTTGAAACTCGTGTGACATTTTGTCATAATTATTACTGTTGATTCCAGAGCTTGAAGGGTCCACCTGATAGAGCCTTCACAGTTGCAATATGTCTCAGTATTTTTTTTTTTTTTTTTACCTGCCGGGAGCAGAGGAGCAGATTTTGAGCCAAGCTGAACTGAGCTGTGTTAGCTTGTTCATCAGGCTGGTAAATTATAAACTAGATTTCTCAATTTTTTTCTGTATGAACCAGCATTTCAGAGAATGTATGGCGAGAACAAAAACGTACTCAAAGATGTGGAGAACTGACGTCAATTCATTGGTAGAAATGTGTGAATGCTGAGTCACCTGGTTACTGATGACAGTGCCAAAAGGGCAGTCCCACTTTATAGATTTTTTTTTTAAGGTAATTATTTAATTGAGCGCTCCATGCTACAAATATTTACTATATTTGGTTATCCTATGAAATGCAGTTTAAAATAAATATCAGTAGCCTTACATATGCTAATATATACTGAATATAAAGACAAACATTGCACTTGGTGATAAGTTTTAATTACATTTGAGAAGATTTGTAATTGCAATTTTTACAGTCGTCCAACAGAGGGCGCTGTTGTCACTGACCACCTCGTAGCAGTACAATTACAGAATATATGGAAGTGGGTGGATAA
Source organism: Aulostomus chinensis (assembly GCF_037954235.1). Lineage (NCBI taxonomy): Eukaryota > Metazoa > Chordata > Actinopteri > Syngnathiformes > Aulostomidae > Aulostomus > Aulostomus chinensis. The sequence goes on along the minus strand of NC_141327.1, from coordinate 11,643,522 downwards.
CAACGAAAGGAGCTTGTGCATGCGTGAATGAATACAGGAACCTCCAAGATCCAAATCAAATAGACTTACTTAACGTGAGAGTCACTGTTTGTGTCTGAGTGTGGAGGAGGTGAGGGAGAAGCTGGATGTGCTCCTTCAAGACAATATCCAGGAGGCTTGAAGTGTGTGTACGTGTGTGTGTGTTCTTGTACTTGCTACATATTAAGGACTAGAATATGCATTTAACCAACAGAGTGAGGACATTTTTGGAAAGTGAGGACATTTTAGCCGGCCCTCACATCTTCAAAGGGCCAATTAAAGGTCAAGACTTGGTTTTTGGGTCGAGGTTCGAATCAGGTTCTGGTTAGGTTTAGGGTCAAGGTTAGGATCAGGCATCAGTTGAGAGGGGCTAGGGAATGTATTACGTCAATGAAAGTCCTCACAAAGATGTACCGTAAGTACAAGGATGTGCGTGTGTGTGTGTCCTTTAGCTCCCTGGGCTGACAATAAAACTTTCATCTCGTATCTCATGATTCATTTTAACTCTGGATTTTCCCTCACCTGGATGGAGGACAGGCTGCTGTGTGTTGGTGGCATCAGTGAGCCAATCAGCCATCACAGGTACTTCTGACTCGTGAGAGCAGGAGGAGAGAAAAGATGTCTGGTTCTTAACTTCATATTCAGTCTTGATTTTTATCATTTCAGATAACGACCTCTAGAGTCTGGATGAAGGAAAGTGTTGACCTGCAGCTGTTGTACTTGGATGATGAACAGAAAAGACTGCAGGAGCTCCACACATCCTCCAGACGCTCATAGCGGATGTGCATCACCCAAAAAGTGACCTCCGGGGAAGGTGAGAGGACTCTTGGTACAGCGACAATATAACACTTTACAACATAAGACAGTATCAAGAGTTCACCTGGTACTCATTTCAATCTTAAACAGTGATCCTCATTATTCTTTTTTTTTTTGGGGGGGGGGGATACAAGAATTTGACAAAACTGATGAACTCAAATGAAGAAAGAATAGAGGAATTCCTCTAAGGTGTTGAAGAGATATTGAATTGTCAGGTTCAGGGTTGCCTGCGGCTGTTGCTTGAGCATAAATTAATCCAGGCATCATCTCAAAATATTCTACCAGCTGTAAAACAGACTTTACTTTAAATTCTGAAAATGTTATTTAAACCTTTGGAAAGCTCTGTGAGAATGACTTTCACTACCAGCTGAACAGATGCTTCAACTACCAGGGAGGAAAGTGGCTCATGAAGAAAGAGGCAGCACCTTTGGTGGTTTTGATAGTCATTTATTTCATTCTTGCAGCCTATGACGTCTGTAAAGTAAGGAAAGTCCAAGTATTCGTCACTTCATAGATCAACTATTTCTGCATGTTTGCTGTTGGCTCATTATCGTTAAGACTGATGATGCGCTGGAAGGCAAAAAAGATGTGACTATCGTGCTGTCCTTCAATACTCCGTGTGTGTTCTGATTGGGCTCTTAATCACATTCATTTTCCTTTCAAACTGGAATGTTGGCAACATTTGTCTGTCAGTTTACCTGAAAATGGAAATGTTGGAGAGGAGTAAGGGGGGAAAAAAAAAAAAAACGAGCCTCAGAAAATTCAAACTTCTCCCAGCTGCTTTTGTTCCTTTTATCAAAAATACAAGTGTGTGCCATGCGGCAGTCCCATCAAATACTCCTCTCTGAATACAGGATGCAAAGTTCAGTTTTCTCCTTGCAGATGCTACTTTAGGTTGCTGCTTAAATCGTTGGAGTGACGTTTGCCATCATCCCCAACAGTGCAGCGTAGCGTCCTGCATCTATGAACCAGGATGCTGGTTTAGCAGCTCTGATGGAGTAAACTGAGGCATTTCTATCTTCTACAGTTTCAAGGAGACTTTTAGACCCACATTGCTGCCACATGCACTTCAATCTTGTTTAAAAAACAAAACAAAACAAAACTTTCCCTCCTGGCAGAGGGAAAGCTATGTAACACAAGAACCATGACAAACCACGTCTAAGGTCATCCACTCATTCTTAATACCATCCAGAACAGAGCAGGGAGTCGACTTGACGACAGTGAGGGAGGGAAGCTGTGTGTTCCTTGTGGAAGAAAGACGTCTCAGGGGTCTTACGCCTGTAGATACTCCGGCTGCACTCGCGCCACTTTGCGGAACTCTTTGGTGTGTGTTTGTGGACACTGCATCTCACACCAACTGATGGGAACCATCTGGACACCTGGTTTCCAGAGGAAGAACATTCGTATTACATTACCGAGCTGTCAAACAGTTAAACTACATGGCAGTATGTCTGCCTGGTTAAACATTTTGACTGTGTGAAAGAGGGAAATTTGGCTTGAGATTTTGGCCAGAGTTGTGGGTAATATCTCAAGTACACTCACACCATCATATATTTTGCATTGTTTCACACGAAGACCTGACAGTGAGCTTAGAAAAATAAATAAAGGTGGTCCCTCTTTTCTGTTCAATCTTTAGGGGAGTCACTCCAGCACCACCTTGTGTTGAAAAAAGACACAACAGAAACAAAATCTGTGGAGGTTTACCTGCTTCACTGTGGGCCACCACCACGCCCAGTTCGTTCTCGGCTGTTGTCAGCAGGTAGTTGGACTGAACGTCACCGAGGGAAATCTGACATCACGGGTCAAAGGTAAATAACGTACATCCAAAGATGTCAAAAGTTCTAAGAGAAATCTACCAATAACCTGGCTTATTTGGAGGCGATTGCCAAGTCGGACTCTGGGAACATCCATTAGTCATGGCTGACTACTGTCAGATTATGGACTGTATTATTTGTCAAGGATACCACTTTGGCCAGGACGATGTCTCCAGGTCTGAAACTTTTGTACGTCTCCACCTGCAAAAATAAGCAGTTTCAGAAATAAGAGCGAGCTTAAGAGTACGCAGGTGGCCATCAGAGAGAAATCCACACCGTCCGTTCAAACAAACCTTATCTTTCTCTGTCGCTCGCACATCTTCTTTTCTGTCAAAGACGGATGCGGTTTTAGCAAAGACACAGAATAACAATAACAACACACTGGAGCCGGGGTTCTGGTGGTACCTGATAGTCCCTCTGAAGCGGTCCTTCAGTGGGGTGGAGCCTACATAGAGGATGTGGACTTTAGCAAACCTGGGGTTGATGCTGGTCACCTGTCCAATCAAGAAGAAGGCAAACCACCACCTATTTTTATATCCCATTTATTTGAATTAGCGTGCTAAAATGTTAGAAACACCTTTCCATTCAATAGCACCAAAAAACAACCTTTCAAACAAATCACCACCTGTCAAATGGACTCCTTTCATCGAGGCGTTCTTTAAAAAGGCTGTGAGTGTACATCGTACCGAGTGTTAAATCAGGACATCAGTCAGTCGTACAAATATGTGTAACAGCTCTGGTTTCATACCTTACAAGTGACAATTGCTCCTACGTCTGGCAGAAGTTGCGCTTCTGTTTCCCTCACGACGGAGATCACCGGTAACTAGAGAAAACAGTCACGTGCATCGATTACAAACAAATGGAACACTTACATTTTTATGTTACACTTCAGGAAGACACCTCTCACACACAAGACTGATTATCTCAGCAGAGGCGCAGAGAAGACCTATTCTGCTGCAGTCATAAACATGAAAGTTGTGCAATATCACTACGCTTGACACTCCCAAACGTGTGAATGCTTCTGCAGCTTTCTCCTCATGACCGCACCCTCTCCGCCTCACCTCCTCTCCCTCGTTTTTTCTGAGCACGTAGCCTGCTAGTGAGGAGTATATATAGCCGTGCCGCAGGTATACTCCTGTACCAGGAATACAGTCCTCTACACTGCAGAGTTTGTCACCTTAGAACAAAGGAGAGGGCAAGACAGAAAGAGAGAGAGAGAGAGAGAAAGAGGTGTCAGGGATGATGCACACTGATGTTTGTTCGTATTTTATAGCAGAGCTGGACCTTCTCTGCTTATATTAAACTAAAACCAGTACCATTTTTAAATTCAATACTGTGGCTCTGCAGAGATGTGCTGCTGACATCATCAACACATATTTTTCTGACACAGGTCCCCACAAAAATCCCACCATTATCCTTTCACTGTAATTTTCTCAAAGTGGTGCAGCCCCGCCAGCAGAAATCTCGATCAGAATCAGAATCACTCTTGTAGGAAACTGGGTGCCCATTGTAGCTGAAGTCTGGGGTCGACAGGGGTCTTAGGTGACAAAGTATTAAATTCTTCGAAGAGGCTTGTGACGTCACACATTCAAAGATTCCTCAAATACCGATAAGCTGCCAGCAGCACTCATCTCTCAAGCAGCACCAGGACCCTGTGATGTCATCGGAGGACAACTTGCACCGAACTGCGCCCGACTTTAAATTTAAAAATGCGAAATTAGCTCAGCTTTGTCATTTCATCCTTCATTATCGCTAAGGTCCGTCAGACTTTTATTCTAGAAAAAAAAATCAAGTTTCCACACTCTTCACTAGAACTGAAGAAGCCTCTCGGATGAGAGGTGAAACGTCTTCAAGATAAACTTACGTCCAGTTGACCAGATTTTACTTCGCTTCGTTCAACGTAGTTGTACTCGTCAACTACTTATCATCGTTTGGACACTCGCCCTGACGCTCCAGCCGAGGACCTCCGGGGCCTGAGTCGAATCTTGGGTGAGTCAAAACAAGTGAGAGAAGGAATGCTGCAGTCTTGCCTGGAGCGATAGGCAGGGCTGCTCAAGAGCACTACCGTGGAAAGTAAAAGTCAACAACCCGCAAAGTACGAGTGACAGCGTCAACAACGCATCGGTTTAACGTAAAACAGGTAGATACATGCCAAAAAAAAGCTTGTCCAGACGTTCACCGGATACGCCCAAATTAGGACGCCGCCAGAAATCAACAAGTACCTTGATAAACTGTTCCACAAGGGTGAGCCCACCCTCCGCATGGTAGCTGGAGACAGCGAACGCTCACCGACTGGCACCTTCTCTCTGTTTTCCTGAATAAACAAGGGTTTCCACCCAAGCTACCACGACCAAGACATCCCTAAACGCTACTACGTCTAATTCAGCGACACCCTGATGAAAACAAGTACATACGGACGCTACTCACCAGGAACACACAGCTTCATGGGCGACATTTTTGCTTCAAGAACAGCGCTTCACATGATTGGCTGTAACGTAGATCTGTGCTCGATTCTGATTGGTGGAGCACACACCAATAGGAAGCAGACAACTTGTTCCGCCATGTTTGTTGTGGCACATGGAAACACACGCTGGTGTCTCACACCAGTGCAGTGCATTCAAATTTATTTCATTGTTCGTGATAGTAACACCAATCTAATTAGGATTATTGTCAATAGTTACAATGTAATTGCAGAAAAGGATTTTTTTATATCTTTTACTTTGCTCCCCTTTCTAGAGTGCAACTGACATGAATGTGAGCCAGTTTTATGATTTTATCCCTTATTTTCATGGGTACATCTCAGTGTCTGTACTTCTTCAAAGAAAAAGAAAAATGAAAGCGCACAACAGCAAGCACAAGCGATTATAATATTCAGGCTACTTGTTTTCATGATGGACTTGCGGAGGGGTTATCAGCCACCACTGAAAAAAAACAATTCATCACATCATGTCTCACAGCATTTATTCTTTTTTCTCACATTGCAACAACAATCAAAACCCGATGGTGCAGAGATTTTCAACTTGGTCTTACAACAACAGCGAGTGTTACTTCACAGGTTAAATAGAAGTAAACTACATAGATTGGATAGAGGAATACTCAAGAAAACTCTGCATGGTTAGTCTAACATATGCTCCTATACGCTGGTCCATAATTTGCAATTTGGTCAGTGCATAAATCATCATCAGTTAAAATCTATCACTGTGACATGAATCCGAATGTCCCAAAATATACACCCTCCGAACCTAAGATTGTAGGAATTGCATGAAGCTTGGTATTATTCAAATAAAGTGCACATTGTGTGAGCAAGTCTGTGATGACATATTTGACCTAACTTGGTAACTGAACAGCAAGTCTGATCTAGCAAACCCATGGGTCGGCATAGTCTATTTCTTGGCCTTCCCCTGAGCAGCCACGGCTGCCATGGCCTTCTGGACAGTCTCCTCATCTCCCAGGAACTGCATGGGTCCTAAAGGCTTCAGGTTTTTGTCCAGCTCGTACACAATGGGGATACCCGTGGGCAGGTTGAGCTCCATGATGGCCTCCTCTGACATACCTGGGAAAGAATATAACACACACACACACACACACACACACACACAAAACTTAAAAGCAAGTTTGCAAGGATGTCTTTCATGCAACAGTTGATCCAGTGTGTAATGGATGTATTTCACTGTGGGTGGTATGACTCAGGGGTAGAGTGGCCGTCTAGCAACCGAAGGGTTGCTGGTTTGATCCTCAACCTCGGTGACCATGTCAAAGAGTCCTTGAGCAAGATACTGAACCCATAATTGCTCCTGATGAGTAGGTTGGCGCCTTGCATGGCAGCCTCCACCATCAGTGTGTGAGTGTTTGTGTGTGTGTGAATGGGTGAATGAGATGACACTGTAAAGCGCTTTGAGTACCGCGAAGGTAGAAAAGCGCTATATAAAATTTTGTCCATTTACCATGAAGAAGTTATTGTTTGATGCACTCCTGTGCAGTCACTTACCCTCAAGATGCTTGACGATGCCACGGAGACTGTTGCCATGGGCTGCAATCAACACCCTCTTTCCCTCTTTGATCTGTGGAACAATCTCTTCATTCCAGAATGGCAGCGCCCTGGCAATGGTGTCCTTAAGGCTCTCACAGCTTGGAAGCTGGTCCTCTGTCAGGTCTGCATAACGCCGGTCCTACAGCAAAAGAGAGACTCCACATTGTTATTTGTCTTGCGGCCTTCAGGCCTACTCTGACGCAATCAAGATGTCCACACAGGGAACAGAGAGACAGACAGAGGCTCACCTTGCTAATGGTCTGATAGAAGTCGTGTTGCTCATCCATGGGAGGAGGAGGAATGTCAAATGATCGCCTCCAGATCTTGACCTGGGCCTCTCCGTGTTTGGCTGCTGTCTCAGCTTTGTTGAGCCCAGTCAGTCCTCCATAGTGGCGCTCATTGAGGCGCCAGGTCCGGTGGACAGGCAGCCACATCTGATCGATGCCATCCAGGACAAGCCACAGGGTGCGGATGGCCCTTTTTAGGACAGAGGTGTAGCAGATATCGAATTCATAGCCAGCGTCTGAGGTGAATCGGAGAACAGGACATGGAAATATGGTAAACGCAAATGACTGCACGACAAATCAACTGCATTTTTATGACGAACACCAAAAACATCCATTGCTTACTGCCCCTCTGCTAAAATGATCCGCTTTTGCTTAGTCAGAGGCAGCACGGGGGCTCTGCAGAAGGTGCCTGCGGATGAATTTTGGGTCACACAGAATATGAGGAGGACTTCCCTGCATGTAACCTAACAAATAGTCTTAGAGATTGCTAAGATTTTTGCTTTACAGTCCAGCCTTACACTCACTACCTCACCAGATTTTAACAACACAACCCTAAACATGCTAGTATGAAAATGACAGTGAGCGCATAGATTGGCATAGCAATAAGAACTGCTGCTCTTTGCCTTTATTATTTTTCTCACGATGGGCTTCCTAAGGAGGAATAATATACACATGCTAATTAAAAATAATAAGTATTTTAGATGGATTGTCCCCCACAGGGAATACAATTGTTTAAGGCATGAAGAAATCATTCTAAAATATACTGATAATTTTATCTCACTTAAAAAAAAACACACACACACTACGAGTCTCATCAAAATGACAACCAAGCAAGCACAAATTCCAATGTTTTTTTTATTATTATTATTTATTGATGTCAATGGAATTTGGACAATAAATGAATTGGAAATCAGACCCCTGAAGCTCAGATGTCACATCTACTTGAACAGATCTGCAAACAGTGCCAGTAAATCCATCACGACCAACTTGATCATCGCATATTTTGTGGGCTAATTTATAAAAAAGACAAATAAACATTACTTTCTGGGACGTGGTAAGTATAAGGAAATACGGTAGGTATGACACACCGCAGCCAATGTGGCTGCCCGTCCTCGTGTGAGGGACCATCATGCATCAGTGAGACCGACATCCGTGCTCAAGATCTCAGCGCCTTGGGCGTTCCGCTACAATGAATTCCGACAATAAAATAACCAACAGTGACAGACAGACACACACACACACACACACACACACACACACACACACAATCTCATCATGCTGGAGTGTGTTGTGTCGCAGTGGGCCTACTACCTGTTTCCCTATCCGGCCCAGTTGCATAAGCACTGGCTTGCAGAGGCTTAATCCGATGACAATGAGAAAACCCGATTAGGCACTGTGATATAAAACGCTACCTTTCAAAGCTTGTCCTCCTCTCTTTGCCTCCTGCTCCCCGGTCTCACTCAGGTCAGCGTCGAACCATCCGCAGAAACGGTTCTCCTGGTTCCAGCAGCTCTCTCCATGGCGGATCAGGACCAGCTTGTAAGCAGCCATCCTCACACCGATGCCCTCTGCGCTGTGTTTCCGGAAACTTTGCGGTAATCGACTGCTCTCTAGATCTGACAGCGACGTCTGCAGTCTTGTCCTAGTTTCACCGCAGCCCCGGAGACGGCGACACACAAGGGGGAGCAGAATTTTGTTAAGTAAGATTTAGATTTCAGGACCTGGCCGATCTGTCTGAACTTGACTGGTATCACGACCGGAGGTTTCTTCCTCTCGCTACTGCCGGATTCCACCAATCAGAGGACGAGCTGTGTGCGCCGGCGGAGGAGGAGGGAAGAGGGAGGATGCGCACAGAAGCACGTCCACACACCCACTGGTGCAGAGGAAACTGTGCGCAGCAGAGAAATTTAAAGGGCCCCGGGGAGGCCTTTGAGAGGAAGAAAAATAGAACTTCCCTCCATTTCAGTGTTTTGAGGCAATGTGATATCATTTACACCCACCATTTACTTATTTAGAGGTCATATGATATAATTTGTGAAAGCAATTGAACCTTTTTTAGTTTACAAGATATAACCTGTTATGTCCATGTCATTTTTAGTCCACAAGCTATCCTGTAACTTGCTCCATCAATTTGATATTTTATGGTGACAAGATAAGATAACTTGTTTCCTCACTCACTTATAGTCTCACTATGGCATTCAAATCACTAAACAGAGAGAACACTTTATATATGGCCACAAAATATGTCTTTTTCTCCCTATGGCAAATGTTTTCTCATCTTACAACAGGAGGCTCCAGACGTGACTGAGAAATAATCAGTGCAATACATTCAGGGAGACAATATCTATGTACGTCTTTAGAAACCAGTCACAGCTGGGTGTGACAAGTTTGCAAAGGGAGACTCGTGGATGCACTGTCACTCTCATCCCTGCTCACTAATGATGACATGTGGAAAGACAGCCTGCTGGGTGGCTCTGCTGCCTCCTCACAATTATTGTGTGGTGCAAAGATTCAATGAATTCATTGACATAAAACTTGTGAGTCTGCCTGACGTGACTTATTTATCTTGAGACTAAGTTTTGACCAGGCTACATACAGAGCTGTACACACGAATAAGGTATTGCGATTGAAAAGATGCCATGAGGAAAATAAACCATGGAGGTTCATACTGGGTTAGTAACAAAGTGTTTGCTTGGTTAATAAGATTTGTCTACACTTCCCTATAATGTATGAAGGTCTTGTGCTGATATCTGCAGATTATCAGTGGAAAAGAGGAACTGTAGAACATTAGTAGACCAAATTATATATTGAAAACCATTCATCTCTGCCAGCAAGACATTTTTTGGCATGAATGAACCAAAGATACAATGATTGTCCTCCAGGTTTTATGCTCAGTGGGAACAGCCCGACTTACCTTGCTGGCGTCACAGATGGCAGTCCACTATTTCTGTTTAATTTAAATTAACATTTTTAAATACAGATATGATTTTTGTATAATATTGCATATTTTTTGCTGAAATGGCAATTGTTTTAAATACAAAAGCAATATTATTAGCGCCTTGAATCGCTCAGTCTTCATAAATGAAAGTTTTATGTTTCTAGTCTTGACACGGGATGTTAGAGGAATTTCCTCCGTCTCATAAATTCACTAAAGGCGTTGAACTCTGGGTTAATCGATTGCGCTAATTTACACTCTCACGTTTCTTCCTTGGAGAGAAAGATTCTGTCCAATCAGCCTAAGAAGCCGAGTGATTGACAGGAGTTCTCAAAGGCTGATTGGTTAAAGATCAAAACACTCTTTAGGTTTCGCCTCTTACCGGAAGCTGACAGTCATCTGATTTTTCTTCTTTCCCCGTGTTTCCTTGTTAGCAAACGTTAGGTCTAGCAACACAACAACCGTCCCACTTTCTTTCCGTCTTCTTTTTTTGGGCTCTTTTCTGGTTTGTCTTCGTCTCTAGACGCCAGAGAAACCTAACGTCCATCTCTAGAACCATGGATGAGACGAGTCCGCTTGTCTCTCCGCTACGGGACTCCGGTGATTTCAGCTACTGTCCTACAGAGCCCACGAGCCCGCGGGGCTCATTTGGAGGCACGCCGGGCTCTGTGGTCCGCATCCCGGCCGGTAGCCCATCGCATAGCCGGGAGAGACAGCCTCTTCTGGACCGGGACCGTGGAAACTCCCCCCGGGAGCCACACAGAAACGAGTTTCCAGAGGATCCCGAGTTCAGAGAGATCATCCGAAAGGCCGAGCGAGCCATAGAGGAAGGGATCTACCCGGAGAGGATCTACCAGGGATCCAGTGGAAGCTATTTTGTCAAAGACTCACAGGGGGTAAGAGGAAGTTCTGCTATATATCACATCACATGCCAACGGCCCTCCCTGGTTCTGTGAATCCTATGTGGGATGTAATGGGGACCGTTATGATGAAGGCTCCTCTTCTAACTGACATGGGATGACTTAGCAGTTAGGCTATTACACATGCTAATACATCATGAACTTCCCAAACATTTCATCTTTTTTTCTATACTTAAATAAAAAATAAATCGAATCAAATAGAACGCAACTTTATTTACTACCAGGTCGCAACACTTCCTCAGGTTCATCATGAATACACACATGTAGCACAGACCAACAACACAGTCTGGATGGTGCCTTAATATAATCAGAAGCAATAGACCTTAACATGATGATAAAACAGGTCAGCCATCTTGGGTGGGTATTGCTGCCAAATACGTAGAATTAAGCTTATCTAACCTGGAGAAGAGGACGCTTCACCGCATTGAGTTGACCTCCTACCCTCCAGGCTCCAGTGAGGTCACAGTTCATGCTGCTCCTATATTTACGGCTCTGACTGGCTGTACTTCATATGAGTCTTGAATAGATACAAGTACTTGTCAAGTCTGCAGCCTTCATCCAGATTTGATTAGATAAATATGTAACATGCCTGTCTTTCAAACACATCCAGCTGTGTAATTCACTGCTTCCAGGCGATGCTCATTTTGGATCCTTCTGTTGAACCGGTGAACCTCCATTTCATACTAAATCAATAAAAACAAAGTGCACTCACTACATTCTTTAAACCAGGTATTCTTCTGTTTTTGTTGTTGCGCTGCATCGTATTTCTGGGTAAAGAACAAAGTCCCACCTCGTTTATCAAACAGATGATTGCAGCAGTTGGGAACACTTTCTGTCTCTTAAGTCCTTTGCATAATTGCGGATTCACAGCAGTAAACTTTGATCAGCACGATCGGAAGTGTTGAGCAAGCAGGTCTCCTCGTGGTATCTCTGTGTCGACAGCAGGGGTGCTCATACGCTGTCCCCGTCTCTGTTGCCTCGTTTTTTTTTTATTTGCTCACTTCACTCACACTATATTAACAAAGTTTCACTCTGCTGCCTATTCACTTTATGAAAAGATAGTGTATTAATAAGCATAAGAATCCTGCATATCTAAGTACCATTTTACAACACAAAATAGAAATAGCGTAAATATTTATTTGATGTAGATTTCTAACATTTTTTTTAATTGGTGGGTTAAATTAACTCCCAGATGTAAAAGCAGTATTTCACTTGTATTTTCAGTGCCCCTTTTTTTCTTAAACGCTTGTAGTACAGACATGAATGTCCTATGTCCTGAGCGTGTGTCCAGTGTCTTTACTTAGTCACCAATGTGCTTAGTAGTCATGTGCTAGCTCTTGGCGAGGATATAATTCTCTTCTCTGACCAAGTTTCATGTTATAATCTGTGTGTGTGTGTGTGTGTGTGTGTGTGTGTGTGTGTGTGTGTGTGTGTGTGATTCCAGCATAATGTGATAGATATCACTTAACCTCACGTGGCTGTACAGCATACAATTCCCTGGAGCATATAATTTCAGCTAGCCTATCCTCCAAGCTTCATACAGACATTTTGATCATCTTGTGCTTGAATTAAGATGTCTTCTCTTCTCTAACTGCCTCTTGCTTCCCTCTTTCCTTACATTCTTGTTCTATTATTTTCACTTTCTTGCTCAACAGAAGATCATCGGAGTGTTCAAACCTAAGAATGAAGAGCCCTATGGCCAGCTGAACCCAAAGTGGACCAAGTGGCTCCAAAAACTGTGTTGTCCGTGTTGTTTTGGCCGTGACTGTTTGGTCCTGAACCAGGGTTACCTCTCAGAGGCTGGGGCCAGCCTGGTGGATCAGAAACTGGAGCTCAACATCGTTCCCAGGACCAAGGTATACATGCACGTACAACAGAGTCGGTGGAAAAAAACAAACAAGCGACCATTTAATTTCCCCTCGTAATGAATGGTCTCCACTCTAGGTTGTGTACTTGGCTAGTGAAACTTTCAACTACAGTGCCATAGACAGGGTCAAGTCTCGAGGGAAGAGGCTAGCCCTGGAGAAGGTGCCTAAAGTGGGCCAGCGCTTCCACAGGATTGGACTGCCCCCTAAGGTAAGCTGATGAGTTCTACCATTACTCTGGGAGGCAATGATGTGCCACAGGGATGAGGGATTTTTGTGGGCTAACCTAGAAATTAGCATCTCCATGGGATTCCTCCACCAAAAACCAATGGGATTTCTGTGTTGAATTTTCAGTCATTGATGAAAATATGCTCTGTTGCAAACAAAAGTTACTGTGTTCATCAAGATAATATTCAACGAATGGAAGTGTAAATGCAATCATTATAAGTACAAATCTAAGGTTATGCTATGAACCAACTACACTACGTATGCATGACAATGGCACAACCCCTGTGTTTCCTTTGTGTGTATTTGTGATAGTGTCTGTAGTCTTGTGTTTTTTTAAAAATGAAATGCTTTGAAATTCACAAATTCAGTATTTCCAGGTGTATTTGACGTGGAGTAACAGAACATAAAAATATTTTAAGCTTGTATGAACCACAGATTTTATTTCAGACATTTAAGTAAAAGCCCACTGACATTGAGGTGAGGGAATCTGACGTTCAACGTTCACTCACTGCTGTTTTTAAGGACTCATTCCTGCACCACTCTGTGTTTGATTGGTCCACTTCAACCTTAGTTACTAATCAGAGAAACATTCCAAGCCTCCAAGAAAGGTTTTTAAAAAAAAATGTCACAATTAGCTGTGATTTAAGCACAGAAGTTTACAGTTCATTATTTCAGTCTGTGTCGGGCGTATGTGACTCCACATGAATGGACGTAATGTACCTCAAAGCCTGATTTTTGTCAAGGGCTTTTGGGTGGAGTGCTCCTTTAAATCAGCTGATTCTAAATGAACCAACTCATCCAGATTGATTTTCTCCACCAGGTTGGGTCCTTCCAGCTTTTCGTTGACGGATACAAGGATGCAGATTTCTGGCTGCGGAGGTTTGAGGCGGAGCCTCTGCCTGAGAACACCAACCGTCAGCTTCAGCTGCAGTTTGAGCGTCTCGTGGTACTCGATTACATCATCAGGAACACAGGCATGTAGTCTGCCCGCTCAGCACTGTCAGGGCTGGCCTCTAGAAATGTCCTGAACAAAGTACAACATAACGTAAAGCATAAATACAGTTTTAAGAATTTCGTTGACAAAATCAGAATTGTTCAGCATAAGTGTGGTTACTCTGGCTTGAATATGAATCACAATCAGACTCAAGGGTGAGCTAATAGACAGAGCTCAATTAGGTCATTTCATAGGTTCCATTGTAAAAGGGGAAGAATTGATTTATTGACCACACCTCTAATGTTGGGTGGCAGCATGTCCCCTTAAAGCTGGGGGCAATCAGACTCTCCTTTGCTTGACCTTTTCCATCGCATTCAAAAACAAGTTAACTAGCAGCAAGTGGCGTCCCCCTTGAACAGAGAACTGAAAAACTGACAACTCCTTCATCTAAGAAAGCAAAAGTTTACCTCTGTGCCTGCTCAGAAAACGATGTGTTGCTTTTGTCGTGGTTTCGCCCATAATGATTATTCCCCCTTGTGCGCTGCTAAACATGGCAGCTGAACGCCAAGCCAGTTAAGGACAACTTGAGGAGTATACATGCCAGAGTAGTTTGATTCCCAACCACATAATCTAGGTATGTTAGTCCGACTTGAAAAGCACAATTTCAGTCAGACTAATGTGTATACGTGGTTTTTTTTTTTAAATCCTATTTTTTTTGTCAGACTTAAGACGGAAAATAGACCTTTTCTAACATCATGTAAACATATTCTAGACCGAGGAAATGACAACTGGCTTCTGAAGTATGACTGCCCAATGGACACTGCTGGCACCCGGGTAGGAGTACACACACACACACACACACACACACACACACATATACACACACACAGTCTGAATCTTTTCATACATTAGAATTTCAAGCCTCCTCTGGTCTAAAGTCATCCAGTATTCCTTGAATAATTTTTAAACTCTTGCTTGCTGTATATTCTCTCCCTGGCTGCAGGACCCAGACTGGGTTGTAGTAAAGGACCCGATCATCAAGCTGGCAGCCATAGACAACGGTCTGGCCTTCCCCCTCAAGCATCCTGACTCCTGGAGAGCCTGTAAGCACCTGGATCCAGTCAGAGCCTCTCATTCTAGTACTGTGTGCAGAGAAAGCTGCTGTATTTGTATTTGCTTAGAAAAAAACAACAACACCAACCTGCAATATGAATCTTGCTTTTCTGTTCCAGTTCAGCTATACATTGTGTGTATTAACTTGAGTAAAAAAAAAACAAACTCATTTTCTTCTATTGTCCAATCAACAGACCCCTTCTACTGGGCGTGGCTTTCCCAGGCTAAAGTTGTTTTCTCCCAGGAAATCAGAGAGCTTGTTCTCCCTAAATTATCAGACCCCAATTTTATCAAAGACCTTGAAGAGGATCTTTATGAATTATTCAAGGTATGGAAGGACTTTGAGTTGATGATGCTGCATTGTGATCTTATGTCCATCTGTGCCACAAGCACTGTGGTTGACAGTAGTTTGTTAGAACTGAAGTAAGATAACTTACAGGATTAAGGGGGGTCTTGCAGCCCCCCGGCTTTAAAAGTGACATTAAACTCACATGTGCTTTGTTCCGTGCGCTACAGAAAGACCCTGGTTTTGACAGAGGACAGTTTCACAAACAAGTGGCAGTCATGAGGGGGCAGGTGAGTCATCAGCAAGCTAAATTAAGCCAGTTTGGATAAAGTCATTATTACAAAACTACTCATGCCCTTTTTCCTCTTTTTTTTTATTCCAAGATCCTGAACCTGTGCCAGGCCCTGAAGGACGGGAAAACCCCCCTCCAGCTGGTTCAGATGCCCCCGGTAATAGTCGAAACAGCAAGGGCACCTCAAAGAGCCAACAGTGAGTCCTACACGCAGAGTTTCCAGAGCAGAAGACCTTTCTTCACCTGGTGGTAGGAACCAAGGAGGAACAGCAGGAAGTTGGAGTGAGGAGTGTCCACGTGCGGATTGGGGTGAGCGCAGAATAGGAGCGTACTGGTTTTTCTCCTGGAAATGGGGGGAGGGGGAGAAAAAAAAAGAATCGTCGCCGTCCCTTCCTCTCCTAATGGATGCTTTGCTTTTACAAAGAGTGAGCGGATGGTTGGAGAGATGAGGCCAAAAGAGGAAGAGCTTCACAACAGGTCTTCCTGTTTGCCTCCGTGCCTTGTTTGGATAGAAGTGAAGAGTTCACACTGAAACGATGAAGAGACTCTTTACCTCCCTGCAACGAGATGTCAGAATTTCCTGTTGGACTCCCAGTTGCACAGATGCCCACTCACATGTGCATGCCAGTCAGAAAACCCTCTCTTACTTTGTTGGGTTGTTTTTTTGTTTTTGTTTTTGTTTATGGACGAGAGGCGTCGCATTCCATGTCAGGTTGTTTTTTTTTTGTTTTCCTTTATACCTCTCTGCCTTTAATAATCACCTGCATCTTCACCCCCACACAGTTTGAAACCCCGAGGCTGGTGGTGAAAGCAGCGATGCCACGAGTGATGAGCAGCATTTAAATTATTATTATTTTTAACAAATAAGAGATGTGTTCATCGCGGTCACGCGTGGAGAATTTCAGGAGACTCAATGGTGCGTATGTGTGTACTTACACAGTGAGCACAAGCCATGTGAACTGGTTTCACAGTTACTCTCTTAACTGTTTAGATTAGCATCTGCAAGTCATTGAGGGCGAAAGCTTTGGGTCGGGGCTGAGTACGCAGAGAAAGGTAGTAAACTGTGTTCTCTTCACTGGTGAGTGAGGTGATTGGTGAAGAAGACGCGTGAAAGAAGCAGGAGGGGTTCGTTTGCTCCGTTGATTGATTGAATCATTGATTTCTGATCATTTCTCGTGATTTGCTGACTCATACGGTAGACCTAAGTAACGTAACATCCTGCTGTACTGAACAGAAATGAAATGTATTGTGAAAATACACTGTATAATTTGTATGTAATATTTAATGATAGATTATAATAAAACATATTCAATTAATACAGATGAGTGGCCTGTTTGTGAATGGATCAGATCTGGTGTTGATACTACCGGCTCTCACACAAACACACGTTATCCTGATGGTTCTGACCCATGTGGGGTCCTGGGTTCTGTTCTGGATCTGTTCTATCACCATAATGTAACTTCACAGCTCAAACTAAAGTTCAGTTGGGACACTTAAGAAGAGCAGCTGGTGTTAGAATTTTTACAGTCCAACAATAATATGCTTAAGCTCAAAGCATTTGTATCTTCAAATGTTAGATCAGCACGTTACCGACACATATGATTATCTTCACATTCATTCAGCTCTGAGGTTCACTTTACTGTTGCAAACAAAGGAAGAAGCTGCACGGAGCGCTTTGGTGCTGAAGCCTCAGGAGTTGAACATGTTTGCAAGGATACAGATTTGAAATTTCTGTAACAGTTTGACTTTTCCTCAAGAAGATACAACAGACTTGTCTTTCAGATGTCTGAGTGTAGCATACAGCACATGAGAGCAGTCGGTGACATAACACATCCCCTCTAATAGAAACAATCCAGTATTTCATTCCGGCCTCCACCGCCATGTGGTCCCCCAGTAGTGAGGGGAACCTTCTCACCTGCTGTTCTCCATTGCCAGGAGGCAGGTTGGTCTTTTCCTCATCAGTCAAACCCGATAACGTCTCCTTGGGGCTGGAAGACACTGAAATAACTCCATGCATTCATACAACTACTTTCTCCTGCTTATTAGAACTAGGTCATAGTGGCAGTACGGAATCAAGTAACCCAGAAGCCCTTTTCCTTGCAACACTCCTCCGAGGACACCCCGAGTTGTTCACAGGCCATCCTCTGGGGGAGTGTTTGAATTTACAACAATAAGGTGCTCACTGTTACCACACACTCGTTCAGATGGAAGCAGATTTTTTTTCATTCTCATAATCAATCTTTTTTTTTTTCATAATTTTTCATAATCAATCTTTTTTTTTTTTTTTTAAGATGTAGGGTAACAGTCATTACACCATTTTGTGTTATTTCAAATCCCTGAGGACTCATGCCACCATTTTACCATCTGTGGCACTTTGCTACTCATCCAACAAATCTAATTTAGTCTCAGTGAGGAATGTTGAAAGCAAAGCATGACTGTGTGTGTGTGTCTGTGTGTGTGTGCGTGAGTAATGGTATACAGAGAGGAGGACACGGTCTTGTGAGGTCACGCTGTGTTTGTTAGGCACATGATAATTTACACACCATATTTCAAGGCGGGCTTCCTCAGGAACTCTGGACTCAAGTTGCTATTTTATGAATAATCTGAGCACTGAAGAGAATCTTTATCTACCTCAAATCTGAACATTTTAGTGGCTTCATGTCATGTGACACCTACTTGATATTTTTACACATTTGATCAGAAATAGCAGTACTTTTGACTATAATGCGTTTGTAGTAAAACATGACCTCCTATCAGCCTGTATGAAAGTCTTCAGTTTGACATGTAGACACTGAACACATAGAAATTGACCCCACAGTACCTGAAAGCACCACAATCAAACTAAACCAGGTGGCAGGTGTGTGTGTGTGTGTGTGTGGATGCCGGACTGCTGCTTTTAAATAGTTCCAGCTCTATCGGGCTCTGAGAGTCGACTTTGTTTCTTTAGACATGAAGATGTTCGGTGCCTCTCTGCTGAAGGCTCGGCTCTTCGCTCCCAGGGCAGGAGTCTTGCTTCAGCAACGAGCAAAATACATCCACAGTAAACCCGCTCAAGAGAATGTTGGTGTCGTGGTGAGTTAACAACATTCTTGCTGGCTTTTTGTTGTTTTTAAGTTTTCACTTTTTTCTTCTGTAAATTTAGGCTGTTCGGCAGGTCTCAGTTCCTGTCACATGTAGAAGTCAGACAGTCATAAACTGAGCACCTTCAGGACAAAAATGGCCCCTTAGACCACCATTACTCATCCCACCGCTATGCTTTTTTCTCCTTAAAATTGTATCTTAAAAGTTTTTTTTTTATATTTTTCACTATTTTCTCCCAGACTGAAGCAATTTTCTCTTGTTTGGCATTAGGATCAGTTCCATGTTGTTTCCCCTTCTCCCATAATGTAACGCACCATAGGGAGTTAAAATACAGCCACTCAAATTCTTGCGACAGTAAAGTTGCAAAAATCTAAAACTAATCAGACATTTTGTATCCCTCTATCTCTGCTGCGTAGAACCAGGAATTCTGTTGTTGAAGCCGTTAAAACCAAGCCTGAACCTGAGAAGTTGATTTCGTACTTTATGTCCCAGCTTATTCCGTTTTGTCCAGTTTTCCCCGAGGGAACAAATCTACCCTCTAGTGGACACCAGAGATATTACACACCTTTTTGAAGGTGTCGATTGAGGGTAAACAAAAGGAGTGTTTGTGATACATGTAAAGTTCTTAAAATTCATGAATATTCAGAAGTCATGATAAGGACAGGGGTTTGTTGAGGAAAAATTTATTTTCACCGAATATAAGTGTGAAACTAACTTTTTTTTTTTTCTTCCAACGACCCCAGAGGGATTTTTATCAAACGTTGTACTACTCAGAAACTGTCAAAGTGTGTGTGTGTGTGTGTGTGTGTGTGGTGGTGTCGCCGCCTACTCCTGTATGTCTGTCCTGTCCTACAGGAGTCTGCGGTGGTCCTGACTGTGCTGAACCTGGCCATCCTCGGGCCCTCTGGGTGGATACTTGCCCACTTGGACCACTACAAGACCCGAGCCTGATGATGATGATGATGATGATGGATACCCCCTAAGCAGCGTCGGCTGCACTTGTTATGAGTTCTGTTCATACAATAAAGTCTTAATTTGCCAGCGTCACTTGTCTGTGGCGCTGCCTGTAGTTTAGCCTTTGCGCCAGTAGATGTCAGGAGCTTTGGGCGGAAGTGCTGCCCGAGGACTGCGAGGAAAACCCTCCTCCCATCAGGAATTTGTTTACACTTGTAAACCAGCTAGTGTTACTGAGTGTAACATGAAACCCCAGCTGGTTGGTACCCAGAAGCGGCTGTCCGTGTCCACCTGTGCCGGAGCGGGGGTCGCTCTGTCCCTGCGGAAGCAGCTGACCGCAGTCATCAATGGAGCGTTCGAAGTGGCTGTGGAGATCGCAGTCCGAGAGGTGACGGAGCTCATCGGTCAAGTTACAGGCGACATCTACGAGGAGATGCGACGAGAGAACGAGTGTCTGAAACAAAGACTGCACAGAGCGGGGCAGGAAGGATGCGCCAGCCCCGTAACTACAAGTCAACTCCAGGCTGCTGGCGACCGCGCACATCAAGATCCTCACCTCGGCTACGATCACGTCAGCACTCAGGGGGGCGGTGTGTATGTTTGTACGGAGGACAGGGATGATGTGGCAGGTCACAGCCGTCTGGATGAGCCTCCTCCTGCCCTCAACCATGTGACCAGAGATGACCAGCAGAGAGGAGCCGGTCGAAGGAGGGCAAAGCTCACCAGTGACGCTGCTTCAGAGACACAACACAGTGATGGAGGTGCTGGCGCCGCAGTTCTTACGCTGCTACAACTCATCTCACCTGGTAGCACAGGACGCACTAATCAGATGTGCTCCTACATGGTGGTCGTTGCTCACACGTACAAAATGACTCGTATTAACCGCAGAAATCACTTAGTGTAGGTTTTTGCGGTACCTCATCACATCTTCCGTTTGTCGTAAAAGCCTCAACACATCCAATGAAAAAAACGTATTCATTTAGACTTATTAAAACTCTGTTGTGTAGAAAAACTAATGTAAAATCCTTGAGACACCACCTATTCCATATCGTATGAATATACAAATATTTTTCATTTCACGTGTTAATTACTGGTCCCACTGTGTCTTACGTTCCTATAAATTCTATTCATTGTTTTTGACCCGGAGGTATAAAAGCGCCACATCATACTTGTAGAGTGTTGAACAGTGACTAGCTTTCAAAATGTCTAATGTCTCAAGAACTGCTTCTCGAAGTCAGATTATCAAGTTCCGAGGAGAAAACGGACAACTGTCACCAAAGAATGTGAAACCTCCTCCATTGCACATGAATCGTAGTACTCTGAAATTTACAAAATTCATTAAATTCAGCTGTGCAGAAAGAGAACCACATTTTGACTCAAAGGGGACTTTAAAAATGTCATGAAAATAAACAGCTCATCTTATTCAGAAAACTCATTAAATCCCTTTAAATATGACTTTTTGTTCCCCCATTGACTCACTATGATAGATGCAAAAAAGAGGTTGTCAGTCGAAGTCATCGAATAATTGTCAAACTATCAATTGTATTGTTATCTTTCTGTTAACAGACACCACTGAAGAAATTGCCCATTTTTGTGTGGTGAAGGTAGAAAGCATTAACCAGCCGTGTCTGGTCCTGTCAGCTCAGCACCACCACGCGTTTCCGTCCTCCAGCAACGAGGGCGAGGCCACAGTGGAGCAGTTCATAAAGAAGGAGAAGCCAGAGGAGGAGGGAGGTGGTACAGCTGGCTGTTTGGATTCCATCAAAGTGGAAGATTCCAGTCAGCAGTGTGTGTTTGCAGCCCAGTCGCCGCTGCTGGATGAGTGGAATCCAGAGGGGCAGGAGATTCAAGGCAGAGACCCCGACAGCCAGCGGTCCTGCTCCAGGCTGGCTAAAGGTAAGCCAGTGAGTCTACACACAAAGAAATAGTGTGAATAACGCAGCATACATAAAACACAAATAACCCAGATTTAATGTTCAATACGGAAGATAAAACAGGCTTTCACTGGGGTTTGCAAAATACCAGATTCATTTTTATTTTTTAACTTATAAATATAGCTACCTCATGTGTGGCTATAGTTTACAAATGGAGAGCTTCAGGTAACCAGTAGAGGGCAGTAATTGTACTTGGCTGTGTCTAGTCTGCTGGAAATTAAATGCAGACAAAGATTTCACCCTTTAGGATCTAAGCATTTATTTATACCAGCAGCCTTCAGGGGGGGGGTTCACCCTGGACAGGTCACCAGTCCATCACAGGGCCAACACATAGAGACAGACAACCATTCACACTCACAGTCACACCTACGGTCAATTTAGAGTATCAATCAGCCTCGTCCTCTCTTGATGTCTTTGGACTGTGGGAGGAAGCTGGAGTACCAGAGAGAACCCACACAGGTACAGGGAGAACATGGAGACTCCACACAGAAAGATCCTGTGATGGAGCCGGGACTCTAACCCAGAACCTTCTTTTTTTAGATTATAGACCATGTTACTTTAGACCAAAAACTAAGAGTCTTTGAGTTTTTGACTGTTGCAGCCCTGCTATGGCCCTCTTTAATGCTCCATCATGTAGGTTGTTGTGCTGTCTAGAGGTTAAGATTGCAGAACCTGACCTCAGAAATCTCAGCGGCAGCTTGGTGGTCATTCATGTAAGCTAAACGAGTTCTCAAATTTGGGTTTTCAAACGTTTCAAAACCATGGCGATGCAGTTCGGCTACGTCGTCAGTCATGACTGAAATAACCATATTACTGTCATCTGTTGAGGCTGAATTTTGCTGTGATTTAATTGCGATAAACTGATCAAATTGATGCTGACATAACGACATCATGATATCTGTTCGTACTGCGCGTTATTTCTGCTTTATCATGCCTGTCAACAAGGGTACAAGCAAACAACTTTTTCCAAAGCTGGTTTTCTGACTTTGGTATATGGAATGTAGATCACATTCTGTGCTCTTCCCCCATCGCTTTGCTTCTCATCCTCTGTCGGGACTCCATCGGGAGTGATGTCTGTTTCTGCCGTCGCCACGATAGTCGTTTGAATAGCTTTACTGATCAGCTGGTGTAAACAATTAAACTGCTGCGAACGCATTCGATGCATAACACATGCATACACTCCTCATTTAAATGACAAACTTTTACTTTGAAACTGCCCAAACTCCCATCATTTGAACATCTCTATGTGATTTCTCTACAGGTCATCATTCAAACCTCAGCACAGGGCTCCCACCATCCACTGATCTTCCATCCCTCTCCTCAGAGTTCTCAAACATCCGTCAGCTGGCAAAAACCGCTCCAATCTCGCTAGATTCTCCCCAACATCACGGTGTCCATGTCAAAACCAGCCGTGACATCAGCCACAACATCACCAAAATCTACACCTGCAAGTTCTGCTGTCAGACTTTTCAACTGCCCAGCTTGCTGCGGCGCCACACCAGCCATTGCCAGCAGAAGCTCCAGCAGTATTCCCGACAGCCCGTAGCAGGAAGCAAGAGGACCAGACTGCAGCTTTACCCACCGGGGTGCAGTCCTTTCCGCTGCACAGTGTGCAACCGGGAGTTCAACCGCATGGAGAACCTCAAGACCCACCTTCGTATCCACACCGGGGAGAGACCGTACACCTGCTCCGTCTGCTCCAAGTGTTTCCGTCACTCGGGAGCACTAACCAGACACTTCCGTATCCACACCGGAGAGAAGCCTTACATCTGCGGACAGTGTGGAAAGTCCTTTAGAAACTGTGGGGGGCTCAAATTCCACCAGCGTACACATAGCAAGTAAACACAGACTGGGATGCGTTTCATTTGTTAGATGTACACAGCTGGTATCGTTCCATTGTTACGTTCAAAATCATTTTAATTAAAGTTGCAGGTATCAGACACAGTTAATGTAGAGGGAGACTAATGGCTCAGCATCAAATTTTAAAGAAAGACCATGAATGCAGCTTTGGTGAACTGATGATATACCGTAATCCGTCTGTTTCTGTACTGATGTTGCTAGTATGGATGTCGTGCCTCCTCCTGGGATTTTTTTTTAGGTATCAAAATTAAGCTTTTGCTATATCTGCCAGAATATGTTGAACGTGTTGCGCATTGTCCTGTTGAATAAATGATACATAAGGGCCCTCGTGCATGATACTGTTAATCTTTAACGTCTCTGAGTTTTACATAACTGTCTGCACTGATTCACCTTTTACTTCCAGGTCCTTTTTTCTCTTCTTTTTGTTGCAGTTGTAGGAAGGCTTCTCTCACCCAGAAAGAAGCGTATTCATACGTTTGAAGTCTTCTCAAACACGATTAGAATCTCATTAGAAAAGAAGTAAGTATGAACAGTAAGGCATGATGATCTTGACATGAAATATTTCGCTTATTGTTGTATTTGATGGCTCAGAAGTATAAACTGATATAAAATGTGTCTGTTTAGCATAGCAGTGAAAAATTGTGTGTGTGTGTGTGTGTGGGGGGTTACAGCTTGCAAACCATTTCATCCTACTTTATTCTAAAAAGCATTATCTCAGTGTTGCAGAAGCTAATCTGGACCCATTGATGTCACCTAGGTACTTATTCAATTATTTTTTGGGTGTCTGAATAAGGAAATCAATTGGCTATTTCTATTTGTATGTTTTTATTAGTTTCCCCCAAAGTGAAATTAAATATTTTGGCATCTTCAAAGTGCACCTGGACCATCCACGGAAGTCCTGAGGACAGAGGAGCTGTGATTTGTTTGTTTTTCTCACTGTGTATGCCTGCGTTTGCATATGCAAGCCTTGACAACTACAACACATTTACTACTTCTGTAAGGCACAATTATTGAAAACAGATGGAGAGAGAGAGAGAGATCGATTGATCACCACTGAAGTATCTTTGAGGAAGACACCAAACTTCTACAACTGTCTCACTCTGTTCAATACGGTAGTAAATTATCATTTTACCTGGCAAGAACTCAGTTATAACAGATAAAGGCAAAGGAAAGCATAAAGTCATAGAATATGAAATGTTGGAATAAATTTTATCACAGAAATATCAAATCGGTACGGACACTTCAGTCGCAGGACGTTCGATCACTGTACTCTGTGATCGACTGTATCTGATGTGTGCCTCTTTTCTAGTATCAATTAATCGGCCTGGATTAAACAAGGAAGCGGACACGGAGCTAGCACGGCTAACTGGTAGAAGCAGCCCTACTCAGTCAAAATAGACGATTTACTAGACTCTTACGTCAGCAGACAGCCCGATACTCCTGTAAACCACTTTGTTTTGGACGGATTAATACTCATGCTGCCGGGCAGGGTGCTGTCATGTCGGCCGGGCCGTTGAATATGGAGGCTGTTCCTTCCTCCAGGATGGTGATGTCGGCGAGGTTTGCCAGTCTCGCTTGAGCCTCTCTTTTCGTTGCTATTGCTTCTGAAGTCCTCTGTTGACGGACTGGTAGTTCGGGGTAAGCTATTTCCCCTATTGCCTTTCCAGCAGCTAATTTTGAGCGGGCAGAAGTCACGATAGCATATCTAGCGTGTTCTGTTGTCAACAAACCGAGCTAATTTTGCTGTTTGACAGCATCGCACAGGCCACAGCACATCAGAGGGGCTTATTTAAGGATGATGCTAACTTAATTTTAGCTTGCTGTTTTCCCTTGTGGGTCTGAAAGTTACAACTAGCTGTGTGAACTACCGCAAAAGCAAGATTATATCGTTAATGGAAAGCTCACCGAAAAACGTACATGTCGATTTAAGTTAAAGTAATTTTGCCACTAAAACAAGAAGCTCGCGATCAGTTTGATCGCATATTTGATGTGTTTATTACAAAAATTACGAAGTGATTTTCTCTCCTCATTCATTGCTAGCGTAGTGATAGTGCAGTGATGACATTTGTGGGAATAACAGGTTCTACCACTCTGACAACACTTGTGATTTAAACTTTTTTCAAAGCTTCCTTTGTAGCAATAACAAACTATTGCTGCAGTTCTCCACTGTGGCTATGATTTGAATTTACGTTTGTACTCTAGTCTGCTCAATTTGCACTAGCAACAATACTAATATATACTCTGCAAATACAAGCCTGAATTGATTGTCTTTGGGGCTCATAAAGGAAATACCACAAGGACCAACTGAGAGTTATAAGCAGTTATAAACGCATTTGTCCCACTTGTCATGCTCATTCCAAACCCACAGTGCATGCTAGTGTCTCAGAGTCCACCGCGGTCCATCCTGAGGAAAGATAGAAGGAAGGAAAGATGGAACAGTCATAGCCTGGGTTGTTTTGACCCGGGAGCACAATACAAAGGCTCAGAATTTTTAAAAAGGCTGTAACATCGCTGTAATGTTGCCTGTTCTTCTTCTTGCCTTCATATTGTACAGGGAAGATGATGCAGGGTACAGCATTGACCCAGGACCCTTCCCACTCAACAGGGGAACGTGGGGAACTGGTACACACGTTATCTAAAGAGACTCTGGGTTCCCCAGATGCGTCTGAGTTGGGGAGCCCTCGGTCTACTCCAAACTTTGATCTTCTCAACATGGTGGTGTCCTATAAGAGAATGGCCCTATTTCTAGAGCCAGTTGTAGATGCAGTGGAGCTTGCCCGCTACCTGCTTGGGTCTGTACATATATATATTTTTTGACTTTCCTAATAATCTGCGTTACAATGCTTTTAGTTTTGCTAGCAGAGCAGATCAATGATTTTTATCCCTCAGGTGGAAGATGCCACTTTGCTCTCTGCTTGTCTGTATATTCCTCAACATCTTCTTCTGCACTGTCAGTCAAGGTAAGATGAGGAATTAGACATGAATATCAGTTACATTTTTATTCACGTGTTTAGAATGATGCTTGAATAATTGATGACGCTGCTGCTCCTGTCTGGCTCTCTGCTATTAGTGGGTTGGTTCTCAGTGGGTGTGGTGGCAGTGACGATGCCTGCTGCCCTGGGATACCTGCAGGACAGGTGCGGGGGCGGAGCTTCTGAAGCTGAGCTCCAGAGGAGGCGCTATCATGCGGTGCACCGCAGGGACCTGCAGACGGTGCACCTTACCAAACAGGAGGCTATGTTGGAAGTCAAAGACCTGTAAGAGGCACTGCAGGGGAGTGGCTGATGGGCTGGATGAATGAGTGGGCTGGCACAGACTCTGTGTGTGTGTGTGTGTGTGTGTGTGTGTGTGTGAGAGAGAGAGAGAGAGAGAGATTGAGTTATCACCCCAACAGGACCTGCTCTGTGCATGTGGGGGCCCTGACCAGCAGTATTCACCATCTCCAACTACTATGCAATATTAGTTGAAGATGATACATTTTATCTGCATGTTTATCAGCATGAATCACAGCTTTTTAAAATTTTTTTTTACTGCAAATCAATTACACACTCTTGCCATTTTTACTTTATTTTTCAAATAACTGCTTAGCGCTGAACATTTAATAATTCAGTTGTCAATGTCAGTCTTGTTGACATGGACTCCTTGCCGCTATAAGCTGCAGCCTCTCCTTCAAATTTGGTTTTCTCTTGTATCTTTGTGTTTACAGGTTAGACCAGGGGTCGGCAACCTTTAACACTCAAAGAGCCATTTCCAGACGGAAAAGACAACACTGGGAGCCGAAAACATTTTTTATATTTAAAATAATACAATATATCCGTAATTTCCGGACTATAAGGCGCACCAGCAAAATTTAGGTAAAAAACAAATGTGTATATATACAAACCGCACTGAACTATAAGCCGCAGGTGTTTTAATGTTTAATTACCATATGTAAGGGTTCGTGCACAGAGGGGATTGTCAGGAAAGAGATAGCTGTTTGGGGAAGCTTCCGATTTGTTAACATTTCCTACAAACAACAAGTTGCATTGATGCATAACTTATAATAACAGTACGGAACATGTACCGTGCTGTGTAAACTGTACTGTATCACATGACACATCGCGTTCAGACACACAAACTTTCACAACATTCGAAACGTCTTTACTGTGTAGAAATAAAGAGTGAGCTCTCAGCGCACGGACCATAAACAAAGCTTACAGCGCTCGACGAGGCTATGCCTAATTAATAGGGCTGCAACTAACCACTATTTTAATAGTCCACTAGTCACCGACTATTGAAACTATTAGTCGACTAATCGGATAATTATTAATTTTTTCTTAAATTCAGCATGAAGTTGATTTCATTATGTGGCAAATGATGATAAACACAAGAAAGATGGGTACAATGAAAAATACTTCTTTTATTGAACACACTGCGGATTCGTACAAAAATTAAATAAAAATGTCCTGTCTAAAACCAATTAGGCAGTGTTCGGTCAGTAGAGACATAAATCCATAAATAAATAAACCTCTGTCTATTTTTGTAGGAACTGGCAAATAAATAATAAATCAAAATCAAGTACAATGCTTATAAAATGTACAATGTGTGTCATAAAAACTGTATTCGCTTGAATGTTACTTGAATCTCACCGAGGCGAGTCAGACTCCGTTTCGTTCAACTTCTCGACGGGCTTCTTTAAATGTTCCTGCATCACCGAGGTACTGCCATGACGCTCAAGGTCTGCTTTGCAAACTTTATTAGTAGTCTTTTTATTCGCCGTATCCAGGCTAAAAGGCTCCCAAACTTTAGAAGTTTTGATACGCGTCCCTGATGTTGACGCTGCCATTTCTCTATGTTACCGCTC
Organism: Aulostomus chinensis; assembly: GCF_037954235.1. Classification (NCBI taxonomy): domain Eukaryota; kingdom Metazoa; phylum Chordata; class Actinopteri; order Syngnathiformes; family Aulostomidae; genus Aulostomus; species Aulostomus chinensis. The sequence continues at coordinate 11,615,312 of NC_141327.1, read as the reverse complement.
AGAGACAGAGACGCTATTGCGCATGAGCGACTCTCGGCAGAAATTATAATCAAGAGAGATGCCTCACTGTTGGAAAAACGCGTCTGGCGACAATAGTTGACAATGGAATTCATTGTCGACTATTGCTATTATCGATTTTTGTGGACAACGTTGACAAATCGTTGCAGCCCTACTAATTAAGTGTTTTTTAAAAGTGCCGGTAACACAGCAGTAGGCCTAAAGGTGCAGTAACGTCAGTTTAAAATATAACCAGCCTACCAGAAACGCCAGCCGCACCGTTGTATAAACCGCAGCATTCAAAGCAGGGGGAAAAAGTAGCGGCTTATAGTCCAGAAAATGTGTAATTTTATTTTAATATTTCGAGATCACAATAATCTCACAATTTGCAACTACAATTAAACAAATGAACAAACACAAAGAAAATACTTTGTTCAGATATTGCGCAGTTTTGGTGTCGCTGGGCTTTCCGCGCATGCCGGCTGCCTGCTGACACGTCCAGTGCTGTCAAACGTCTCTGAAGAAGGCGAATGCTGATCACCGAAATTGCACAAGGTCTGAAGAAAGAAGTTAAAAACTTTGACTTAATAAGAAGACATGATACACGTTTTTGAGACAAATAACATACACTTCAATCGGACACTTAAAATTTATTTTCCCAAGCCACGCAGAGCCGCAACATAAGGATGAAAGAGCCGCGGGTTGCCGACCCCTTGGTTAGACAGTCCCACACAAATTGAATTTTGACTTTACAACATATCGTCCCAAAGCTCCCAAAGCTCAACTTCAATTTGACATCTAACGTTCCACAAGAAAAGTACTTTCTGGCCAGTAAGATATGCCATCTAAGTTACACTGTGAGGGAATAATGATAGGTTCCGTTTAGCCAAAAAAAATCTATTATCAAATTCCTTTTGCCTGCATCACATTATAATAATAGTCTGGACAAACATGGATGTAAAAGTCAAGTGAAGAGTTTGGTGGAAGCAGGCAACCTCCAGGTGGTAATTATTCTTTATGAAAAGCCTGCTGTCGTCACCCCCCATCAGCTAGCGCCCACACTGCTTACACCTACGTTTTTACAAGTGTCTTATTAAAAAACAGAAGTGTTTCATATTACATTACTTTGTAGGTGTTGATGTTTTTATCCGTCTTTACACGGTAACCTTCTAAGTCACTTCCTGTTCTCTCAATACAGCCCTACTAGGGGTTCTTAAACTTACATTTACGTGTTTTCTGTGTTTACCATACATGAATTATATTTAGTAGTCATTAAAAAAAAAATTCATAGACTGACTATAAAAACAAATACATGACCTATATATGTGTGATGTATGTGTAGGATGTTTGTGTTGTGTATGTTGAAGAATGTCTTTGCTCATATGGCGTTATGACCTTATATTTCCTGTTTTCGCCAGGTTGAAGCACCTGGATGACCTGCTGTCCTCTGCTTGTCAGTCAGCAGAAACCCTTTACCATGTCTTGTACTGGGACAATCACACCAAATCATCAAGGTCTGAATACACACACAGATGATGCCCTCTGATGTTTTTATTTGGCACGTTAACATGAACCGACTGGTACTATGTTGCCAAGATCAAATGTAAGATCGTATTTATTAGAAGGATAATCAAAGATAAGCACAGAGTCTTATTTTAAAATTCGTCAGAAAGAGATTGTAAAGAAGGCGAGCTGTAGATGTTAACAAACCAGTGTGATCACCCTTAAGGTAAATCCCTGTTTATTTCAAACTATACTGGGAGATACAGAGGCAGGTTAAACTGAACTGGGAACTTTCATTGTAATACTGTGTTATTATGAGACGCGTCAGAGGTTGCAGCATTTTGGCCTTGAATTACAAATGCAGACTTGCTGTTGAGTCTCATACACGGTGGAACATTTGTAATCCTCTGCTCCAGGTTTTATGGGGGGATGTTAATCGTGATGTGCCTGCTCTACATCACTCCTGTGGGCTGGGTGCTGGCTGGCCTGAACAGTGCCGTCTTCCTGTGGAACAGAGACTTCTGCAGAGGTGAGCTCACTATGTCATGCAATAGAAATGTGACATTTAAAAACAACAACAACAACAACAAAAAACAGGTGTTACATTTTTGACACTTGGCTTTCAGTTTTGTTGGACCTAAGGAAGCTGCTTCATGTGGGCCAGGCCCAGACCTCAGAGGGATTCACTGAAGAGCAGGAGCAGGGCAACATATTGGACAGAACGCCCACACCAACTAGTCTGGAGGTGAGAGGAGTTGGAACACTGACAGCTTTACTGTTCGTGATTTACATTAAAAGCTGTAAGCTTCTTATCCAGGTCACGTCATGCCTTATGGATGGATTTGCATGGACCGGCTTTTTCCCTGTTGAGATTTGATGCTGCTGGGGGGATCAGATGAATGTGGCTTTATGTTTCTGGAGGCCATTGGGTCACAACAAAGCATAAGTTCCAGAATATTCTTCTGCTTTTAACAGCTCAGTGGGATGTGTTAGAATGTGCGCTGTCCAAGGTGCTGATCCTGGAACCACAGAAATGTGTGAGCGTTGAGTATATTTACAAGGGTGTGTGTGTGTGTGTGTGTGTGTGTGTGTGTGTGTGTGTGTGTGTGTGTGTGTTGTACTCTAGGACCTGTCTCCTGGCAGTGTCGAGGAAGCTGAAGAGGCAGAACCCGATGATGAATTTAAGGATGCTATTGAGGTGAAGACAATCATGAAGCTCAATTCTGTATTTTCCATATACATGTTTTGAAAACAGTGTTTTTCTCCCAGGTGGTCAAATCTGGCCTTGTTTGCATTTTCTTTTTCTGTTTTTTTCTGGTGATCCTTTTGATCAGAGCTCAAACTGCCAATACAGCTGTGCGGCATACGTGAGCAATATGACAGAGGATACAAACAATCTTAAATCTCTGGTTGTTATTAAAGTGAGTTTTCACGTCCTCGCCAAGAGCTCGGAGAGCAGATTGATATGCTTCTCATATCGGTGTTAAATACGGAGCATAAGCGAGGACACATTCCACTCAAAGAGTTCTAATAGCCTTCCCACCTTCATGTAAATACTCCAGATCATCCAGAGAGGTGAGACATATGGAGAGGCAGTCATACCTCATTGGTCACCAGAGGCTTCCCAATATTCTTCAGGGGGTCACTGGCCTCCATTTTATTCCGTCAGCTTTGTTGTCCTCAGTGAAGACTTCCCATGTGTGAAAGTGGTCTTGCTGCCCCAACATTTCAAGCTCCTCGTCGTCGTCCTCCTCCTCCGCTTTATCCGGTGGGTCCGGGTCGTGGGGGCAGCAGCCTCAGCAAGGAAGTCCAGACTGTCCTCTCCCCAGCCATTTCCACCAGCTCTTCCGGGGGAATCCCGAGGCATTCCCAGGCCAGCCGAGAGATATAATCCCTCCAGTGTGTCCTAGGTTGGCTTGAGGCCTCCTCCCAGTTGGGCATGCCTGGATCACCTCCATTCAAGCTCACCCTTCATTATTACAGTATCTAGTAATAAGTCAACCAGAAAGCCATCTCCCTGCAGGTAGAAGAATGCGAGAATGTACCATGAAGGGAAGGACAATCTCTGGAGCTCTGGGGCCAAATACAATGATGTCTGCCTGTAGATGAATCAGTGAGTGGATCCTCAGTCTGGGGGAGAGCATCACCCACGTTCTGTCATACAAGATCAGAGCAGCTTGGCTATTTTTCTCCAGGGTTGCTCTTTGTCTGATCCTGTCAAACTGCATCAGTGCAAGCAGTGGAGAGGACTGGATCTGATGAGCTGTGCTTGAACCCTGGGCAGGGAATGTTGTTTATGGTGCTGACCCCCACGGAACTCCTCCTGTGGTGAAGAGACCTGGTCCTGTTCAAATTACCTCCACCTGCTTCTAGATGTCACCACTCAGCCAGAAGATGGAAACATACAAGTTGGACCAAGACATGAGGACCAACCCCAGAGAGGTGAAGTTCTCCAACTATCTGCTGAGGATTGGTGAGGACCAGGAGGAGAAATTGAAAGTCAAGATTCCACCTCACATCTGGTCATGTCTTAGTCCCTGCTGGCTGAAGAGGTCTTCCCCAACCTGGCCTCTACCTGCCACACTCCAGATTACCTGTTGACTGGGACCACTGGCACACTGCTGAACAGAAACAGAGATGATCCTGGGGGACAATCAGTCGGAATCAATTCCTCCTGAATGTCTCACCTCCTTGACTCATTCCAGACTCCCTGACAACAAGCTGTTGCCCTACCAAGCCTGTCCTGTCATGCTGTTTAGGATCCTGATCCCTGCTGGAGCCCCAGGAACCAGACAAGATTCACAGTGGTGAACATGAGAACCAGTGTGAGGCAGCAGACACTGAAACTAGAAATGGACATTTCTAGTTAGATATTTGGCCTAATAATCCCAGTATTTACAGTATTTTCAAGATCTGACATTCTCAAGGACATGTCAGGTAGTCAAAGGATTGGCGTTTCAAGAAGAAATCCTGTTCACTATTCACTTCACAACATGCATTTTAGGACCAAACTTTCTACCTTCCAGTAACAAATAGACATTATTGCCATCACTGTGTGAAAAACCCTCTTTCATGCTGATGATGCGTGTCCTCTTTTTTTTTTTCCTGCTACCGTCTGAAATCAGGAGAATTCAATTTCCCTGCAGGTGAGTGTCAAGCTACCTTGATTTAGGAGAGGTACCATTAGGATCCTAGTAGTTGGAAGCTCATGTGAGGTGGTGTTGTTGCTTGTGCTCTGCTTCTTGAAGCCTGGTTGTCGGTATGCTCACGTGTAGTCACACCTGAATAGGTGTTTGTGGGTAATGTGGTTCTCATGTGTTATCCTCCATCCCTCTAAGGAAACACCTCTGGTCTTGGTGGTAAGTGGATTTCCCAGTACCTTCCATCCATCTGTTTTTGTTTTTTTGTTTTTATGTCCCTCTTCCCTTGGTCTTCAGCAATGATGGCTGAGCAGGCTCATCATTAGTGACTCCAGGGAATGGTTGTTTGCATCATAGGAATATCTTAACGACCACCCTGACTTTGTCCATGCTCATAGATATTTAACACTGCATTGGTCACATCAACTTTTGCCCCTAAACTCATCCTGGTGCGATAGACCCAGATTGTGAACATAACCACAGCAAGTGAACCACCTCTGCTCTGTTAGAGCCTGACTGCTACTGCTGATATTTGGGATTTTGATATCGATCATTAACATACATGTGAGAAACACTCAACGCCCAGGACTCACACCCTGCATCTGAATTGGACGCACATCGACCTATTTTTTTTTTTCAATGACCATGAAAGCAGATAAGAGTAGCCGCCGCTGCCATGATGCAACACTTTTGCTAAGGAGGCTCACAAATGTTTTTGGGTGAAACGCACATCTCGCTGCTAAAATAGACTTAGAAATAATCAGTTTTGAGTCACTTTGATTTCATATGAGCAACATTTAATGTAGATTAAACATTTCTGGTGTGTCTGTCAAAATAACAGCTCTCACTGGCACGTTTGTTTTAAGAATGAATTCATTTGAAGTTATTCAAAGGGTCATGTTGTGTATGAACATACCATATTTAAACTAGTTCTTGGTTTTATTTTTGAAGAAATTATACAGTCAAACCAGAGACCTGATTGAGTCAAACTATTTATATTAACAGTATAAGAAAATACTGTCCTGTGGAGAGCAGTCAATTACTTTGCAAAAGCCCACTCTTGGAAAGAATAGTGCAGAAACTAAAGATAATCTCACAAATGCTCTTAATTTGGAAATTGAACAGGCCACGTGAAGACTCCTTTATTTCTCTCCATTGTCTCACTCTTCTTTTTTTGACACTTTCAGATGGGTCAGTTTATTTCAACACTTATTATAAATTACATGTATCGTATGAAATGAAAAACATTCATATTTTTGAGAATTATTCAAAATAAACTCTGTTGAGAATGAAATTGCTGGCGGGGGCAGTGCTGCTTGCAGACGCGGAATGTGTGAAGAACAACACGGAGAGAAGAGCAGCAGTCGCAGACGCAGACATGCTGCAGAGGTAGACGCAAGATGTGCGTCCCGGGCCTAATTGTTTGCGTAATATAGCTCTATACCAGTAGCTTGATCCCGATTTATGACTTTGAAAGGCAAAAATTGGCAGATGATCAGTTTATCAGTGAGGTTCTTTTGACATTATACCATATTTTCACTGACACATTTTCCTTTCACTGTGGATGTTTCCTTTAACTGATGCTACTTCCTAGCAGACACTACATGTCTCCTTCTCTGAAACAGTTTTTTAAAAATTATTTTAACATGGAGCATCATCCACTCATTTTGTAGCTCGTTACTTCATCACTCGTCTTTGTCCCCTCCTCTTGGTTTATTTATTGGCTGTCACGCCGACCTGCAGTTCTACTTACCAGTAGTTTCTACAGCCCTTTGGCCTCCAGAATGTCTGAATCGATTTTAAAGAAGATGTGGGCTGTAATTGAGAGCTGGACAGTGATGATGGTCGAGCCATAGACTAAATGCTGCAGCCCTGTTCTTATCTTTGTGGTGGGTTCGGTGTCCTGATGTTTGGTAGATTCATCCTGTAGAAGCATGCATGTGCTCTACTATCAGTAGTACTTCCTGTCATTATGCTTGATTCATCATCCAAACATCATCTCCAGCTGCTTGGGTTTATGACGATACCTGCCTGAAACCGAAACTCTGTCATAAAAGAATAATTGCTGTAGGTTGCTGTCTATGTAACCGTCTCATGCAGTTTGTTTTCTTCCCCTTCTCCTCCCTCTTGCCCAGGAGGATGACGACGGGCCCCTTGGAGCTCCTGAGTATGACACCATCTCTGAGAATGGTCTTCTGAGTCGCAATGAACCAATACGCAGCAAAGTCTCTAAGCTGACAGAAAAACTGCGTAAACGTTACCCCACCGCCAGCACAGGTCAGTGTGCTCTGACTCAGTAATTCCTCTGGCCGTGATGAAAGAAGACTTTGTTAGAGTTTGGATATCTTGTCTCTGTTGATGCTTTCTCTATCTCATAATGGGCTGTTGTGCTTTCGTTTTGTCCTCAAAGGCAACTGTTCTAACTGCAACGCCGTCTTCTCAGTGCTGAAGAAAAGGGTGAGACTGAATGTTTGTGTAGAGATGCAGGGATATATTTAGGCATCACGTCACCATCGTGTTTCATTTTGTCTTTGTTTGCTACTGGCACAAGTTTAAACATGATGTTTCTTCCTATTGCAGAAGAACTGCAGTAACTGTGGCAACAGCTTCTGTTCTCGATGCTGTTCCTTCAAAGTGCTGAGATCCTGCATGGGAGCAACAGGTGAGATGAGGAAATGGCAGAGGGCTTGTTGCCGCATAACAATAGCGATAATATGATGGAAAATAGTTGTATTATTCAATACAAACAGGCTTACATGGCTTTCTTGACAAATTATCTCTATATATTTCATGAAATTTCATACCCTGGCAGAGCTAAAACTTGGAAAACCATTGTTCTTTGAAGTAACATTTCTGTGGTAGAGTTCAATACTGCAGATGAGCAAATGACCGCCGAATGCTGTTTTGATCTGTTCTTTTATTACTGTTTCTGCTGCAGCTCCAGAGGCCCAGAGAGAGACTGTGTTTGTTTGTGCTGCCTGTAACTCCTCTCTCATCAAGTTACAATGAGCTGGCATGTGAATCGTGGCTCCCAGCGGGAGGTCTGCCGCTGTTTACCCTGAAGCCTGTCACCAAAGTTACTGACACCTTGATTTTTTTTTTTCAACTTGGGGCCCTGAAATCTGATCTGAGGTCTCCCGCGAGACCTTTCCTGCCTTTTCCAGTTGCATCCCTCCTTTGCTACTTGTGTTGATCATGGGACTTCTGCTCCGATATCTGAGATATTTCCTGTTTCAACTCTGAATGAAGAAGCGGACTCAGTGAGAAGGAGCACAACAGCTCTAAAATTGAAGGGCCTTCTTTTTCTCTTTGCTGAGCAGAGGGAAGGGTGGAGGCCAGGATTGGACTGGTGCTCTCAGCTGTGACAAACCAGCTTACAATGGTCTTTTTATGCTTCGGGTCAACACAGAGTTGATCATATTAATTGTTAATATTTTTAAATGCAGCCCTGTGTAGCAGTTTAACTGTGGTGACTTTCCTACATGAACAAGACTAATGCCGGCACTGTCTACATCTAGCATTTTTTTTTTTTCCTAAGTGATGATGAAAACAAAATTGAGATATGTGTTAGGACGAACAAAGTCAACGATTTATGACCAAAATAAGCTTTGCATTTGGCTGGTATTTCCCCAGTGTGTGCCCCCAGTAGACTCGGAGCCGCTCCCGGACATCCATATCATGTGATTTGTGCTGAATTTGTCCTGAAGGCCAGTGAGTTGCTTACATCTTCTGCCTCAACCACATGTTTTTATGTTACCGTGCACACGATTCAAGGTTTCCCAGTAGTTGATCACACAGCCATCCTCGAGTGTTTTTAGCAAGCATTTTATTTCAGACGATTTCTTTGAAATATTGGATTTCTGTGTGACTCATGAGTGTTTTACTTTTTTAATGGCATTCCCATCAGCTAGATGAGCTCAGAAGGCACCAGGGGAGCAACTGTGATGCACTGTGAAGCTGCTAACACCATGGCAGTAAACTGAAAATGCATGGCCTGCACAGAACCGCATCATATTTTTTGACAAGTAACCAGTGACGACACCCTGGACTGTAGGAAGTAGGGTTTGTGAAAATCTGTAATACTGATCGAATTGGGGTGGTTGTGTGTGGAAGGGAGGTCAGAAGAGTATAGCAGCAGCCCTCAAGGCTCCTGGAGCTGCAGGGACCTTAAGTCCAATTTTTACTGCTAACTGGATCAAAGTCAACCCAACTGGAGTTATTTGATTTGGCGTGAGCAGCCCACATCAGTGCCACACACTCTTGCAAGCGGGACTTAAAAGAATTAGTGTGGAGGCAATATAACTCAAGAAGTGGAGCCCGGATGCAACATTGTTTTAATCATGATTCAGACACAGACGATTGTAAGAGTTTGCTTTGCTTTTATTGTAATCATATAGAAACAGTTACTGTAATTTGTTCTTCTATATCTAATATATTTAATTTAAAACTCCAGAATTATTATTTGGCTTAATGATTATTTCTGTATATATTGCCACTTATTTTATGGTTGAAATATGCCCTTATTGAAATAAACTGTGTGATGATTTGATTAACTCCAAGTCACAAGTGTATATAAATATACTTTGAGTTGTGCTTCAGTGGTATGGAAACAAAGAAAGGACATAATTGTAAAGTGACAAAATGCCTTCTGTCACTGAATTTATAAACGACTCGCCCCAGTTAGTTTTTTTTCTCTTGTAGTCCTGTAATTCCTTATTTATGAGGTTCAGTCTCACAACTAATACATCCACACGTGAGGATTTATGATGTATTTGGGGATTTATACGTAAATGACACTCAATACAATATTTGTCAGTGCTCACACAAATATTTCTAGTTCTATATACATGTAGAATCCACACAGATTAAAGGGTAAATGTATTCCTGATGCACACACTGTGTGTGTTGTGACGTTTATAATCTCCTGAAATTTATTGTGTTTTTTTTTTAGCTTGTGCATTTGTGTGCGTGCGTTTCAGATACTCCTGACGTGAACCGATTCATGAATGGGTGTTTTTTTGTTTGTTGGTTTAATTTTTTTTATTGGTAATTAGCTGCAGCCGATCACAAGAACGCGTCCCACAGCCAGAGGTTGAAGTCAGATCCATCAATCTAACGTCACCTTATTTTTTTCCTGCCTGCTTTCTTGCCAGAAGCGCTCTACTCTGCCTCTGACTGGCTCGTAGCCTTCCAGGCGTCTTGTGACAGAATGCTCTGCCTCGTGCTCGTTACCCAGGTGTCCATGCAGCACCGGAACCGGCCATCCAAAGCTAGAAGACGTATACATCTGTCGCTTAGTATTTGGTGATTCCAAAACTTAGTTTGATGAATATAAACGTCAGAAGGTGGCCTGTCACAGCTCACACTTTAACGCTCATAAATCCACTGTACGTCACATCTACCCAGAAACATATTCACACCAAGTATTCAGCTGAAGGGCTGCTGACCTTTTCATGACGGCCATTTTGACGCTGCAAGGTAAACGCAGGTGTGATTAATCACATAAATCAAGTCCCTGCAGCCGAACAGCTATCAGCCCGATTAATTTGATCAACGACGTCTGTGTTTGTGTCTGCTTTGACATCTCAAATGGCTGCCATGAAAGGAGACTAGTTTGACGTGTCCGAGAAATGAAACGCAAATAAATACGGGTGTTACTAACAACATTACAAACCTGCTATTGCACACGCAGGACCGGAACAATGAAGTTCCTGTTGTAGGAAACAGTACACAGTACTCATATTTATCTGTTCTCTTGCCGGGTTCAACCGCTAACCTCTCCTGCAGCTTTGAAAAAAAAAAACCCTCACGATGTGAGCGTCGTGCTTGATCTGGACTTCTCTGGATATAAGTTTGATACACTTCGCTAGTCAAAAGGTGGTGGTGGTGGGGGAGAGTAATGACATGATCGGATGGCTTCAGTGTTTTGTGGCCCCGTTAGAGAACAAAATGAACTGAAAGGTAGAGAAGATTTTTAACGAGAGGTAGCAGAATATGGTTGTTTTGCAGATTAATGGGCATTCTCAGTTAATGGCGTGCACTGATGATGATTGATGACGTCTGCAGACTGCCTCATCAGTGTCCATTTCACAGTTCTTCATTCCAGAAGCAGACGAGGCCGGGTGCTGCTAGATGTTACCTGACAGAAAATAATAAGTAGGGTGCATCTAATCAATAAAAAAAATACTGCACACATTTTATTTTTTAAATATATTTCTGTTAGAGTAAAAAATATAGGAATTTATCAAAAATATTTTTAATAAACATAATTTTTTGTTAGAGGAGAAACAAAGGTGTTGCTGAGCAGGTGCTACTGTGCACTCTGACATGAAGGGTTTATTAATTTACAGAATTTTAGTTATACTCAGTTCTTACCTGTGTCAACATTTATTTAATAAATGTTCTTTTAAGGTCTGCAATTTCATTTCTTATTTGTGTTATCATCATTAAACCGTATTTCATCCGATGATGCCTCCCACAAAGACATCAGCATCCTGTGCATCGGCGTCGGCCACTGGAAAACCTCATATCGGTCGACCACAACTAACTCTCCTCATGCTGGTCTCCAGCCTGGTCACACACTGCTGTGGGATGGCATCATTCTTCAACAGTGTGGTTGCGCTGGTCACTCTGACACAAACAGCACGCCCAAGCTGACCCCACTAGTGTTCAGTGGTGTTGAGGTCAGGACTGCTGGCAGGCCATTCCATCATCTCCACTCCCAAATTCTGGAGATAGTCTCTTATGAACCTCGCTCTGTGGGAGCGAGCGTTGCCATCTTGTAGGATACAGTTCGGTCCCAGACAGCGGAGATCTGGAATTGCCACTGAAGCGCAAAATAAGCTGTTTGGCATTGGCAGAGAAGATTTGTCAAATTTTCCATGGGCGCAACCCACAGCTCACACCACACCTCAGCTCTGCTCTCAAATGCATGTTCCTTACAAATGTGGCACCATTTAAAAGGGGAGATGAACAGGTTTTCTAACGGTATAAGATTTATTGCCAAGAAGCACTGTTATTACAGAGAAATCATCTACCAAACACAGATTTCCTTACCTTTTGTGCTATGTTTATTTGTCAGATACACTGACTCCTTAAGAAAACTTATTTTTCCTTCTTTTTTCTGGATTATGATTTATGACTATAAAATGTATTTTTAACGTTTGTTTTAATATCTTTGGCTGTGGCTGGAAGACAAATGTCGTCCTTTATCCCCCGTATTAAGAGCTGGTCATTTGGTTTTAATTAAAGCTCTCATGGAGGCGGTGGAGTAGCTACGCTGGGGTAGTATTGGCCCCGCCCGGCGACCCCTCCCCTCCTCCTCCAATCCCTGTGTCCCACTAAAGCGATTTCAGCGCACGCAGGGACTCGTCCCTTCAGCCACGGATGGCAACATGGCGACAGAGGTAAGACCTGCGTTACATCCGTTTAATATCCGTGAGCACATGTCCTGCTGTTGTTGTCCCGGGTCTCAAACACCAGCAGGAATAACGTCACTGTCATGTGAATGAACCCGCCGCTGGTTTAGTTCACACCGGGCGTTAGACGAGCGGCGCTCGGACGGACGGACGGAGCAGGACGACCGTGTCCTACATTATCTCCCGGCTCCCGACCAGGCGATTGTTCTCTGGTGAACGTCTGAAATGGAAATGTGGAGTTCAGCTGAGCTCGATGGGAAGAGAAACAGGGGGGCTTGGTATTCACCGCACAGTCCGAATGGTTTGATGAAAGCAGATCTGTGTCTGTTTTTTGTTTGTTTGTTTAAACGTCTTGTTAATCCGCTGACAGCTCACCGTACACTACACTACACTACATGCACACACACAGACACACACACGCTGAACAAATGCGTTCAGCACCATGGACAGAAGCCCCACCAGTCTGACCTTCCTCACTGCTCCCTCCATTGCAATTTTGCAACATTGCAAAACCAAACCAAACAATAATATAAATAATGGTGATGGTGGAAAAGAAATCTAACTTTTGGGCATATAACAAACCTTTTTGATGAGGAGGAGGACCCGTACTGTAATTTGGTCAAGGCCCTGTTATCGGTCAGCAGCATCTTGTTCTACCTGATCATCGATCTGTTATGAGCTGTCATGAAACAAGTTTGACTCCCCGTCAGACCAGAGAGAGGAAATGGACGTGTGTAGACAGGATAGTGTGTCCAGTGCTGGGCTTTGCTCCAGCATCCACCAGGCAAGAGCTGATTGATCACCTCCTGTCTGCTCGTCCTCCATCATCCTACACCTCCAAAGATTGAATCGTCAGCTTCTGTTTGCACACATTAGTATTGAGCAGGTGAACAGAGAGGGGGAGGGCCATGTCTCTCTAGGGTCTCATTACAAAGATACTGTGATAATAATACTCATTAAATGTGTCTGTGTATGTCCTCCTTAGTTCCACAACCTGCAGGAGTTGAGGCACAGTGCGTCTCTGGCCAACAAAGTCTTCATCCAGAGAGACTACAGTGAGGGAACCACATGCAAGTTCCAGACTAAGTTCCCCTCTGAGCTGGAGAGCAGGGTGAGGAGATGTGTTTCCTTCTAGGTTGTCCTTTCATTCCCACATTACATAATCTCACATTACCCAGACAGTGTTGTCCCTACAGCGTCATGTCACATAAATCTTCCTGCAGTCACCCACGGGAGCCGCTCGTTTCAATTATATTTGTATCACCTGGTATGACATGATGCTATCATGCTTTTATGTCGTGCAAAGACATTTAATCTAGCAAAGCAACACTTAATACACAGGACTAGAAATAATCCATCCATCCATCCATCCATCCATCCATCCATCCACCCGTCCATTTTCTATACTGCTTATCCGTTAAGGGTCGGGGGAGGAGGAGGAGGAGGAGGAGGGGGGCTGGAGTCCATCCCAGCTGACATGGGCGAGAAGCGGGATTCACCCTGGAAGGGTTGCCAGTCTGTCACAGAATTTTTAAAGTTGTAATTGCCACCAACATCTGATCTAATTTCACTGATTTGTCTTTTCTTTATTTTTTTTCAAAATGAGTAAAAGTCTTGATTTTGGATGAAGTCATAATGTTTTTACTGTGTATTGACCCTTAACTGTAGTCAATGTAGATGCACCCAACTCACTCTAACAACCGTATTCCTACGTAAAACCTCCGATGTCTGAATGAGAAAAATATGTTTTTTAAAAACAATTATTTTTGAAAAGGTCTTGAAGAGCAGCAAACATATTTAGAATGTAATAATATCATACATACATATAATAAATATATGATATATGTAGAAACCCTGACAGAGAGCTTCACATGCCAACATCAGGAAAAACCTTCCACAGAGCATGTATCTCTGCCAAGGCCGATGTTGATCAAAGAAAAACAAATTTAATGTAGTTTTTGTTTTGCTTTGTAATTCATATCTACCATTTTTCTGAGGGTTCTCCCTCAGCCCGCGCTACACCCGTCCGCTACGCTCTGCAAAACTCATCCTGGTAGTTTTGCGTAATCCTGCCAACAGTCAGACAAGCAGACGCGGGTGAAAAGCTCATTCAGGAGGGCCCTTATGTAATGTTTCGCTCTGGCCCACATTTCTGGCTGCTGTTGTTTATTCAAAAGTCCCACCACAGCGTCTAGTGAGTCTACAGCTGGGGGCTGGGCGGCCGAGCCTCAGAGCCTGGATGCCAGCTAACCCCGCCTTTCTACATTCACGTTAGCAATTATGTTTACAGTGGCGCTAAGCTTGTCAGCAACCTGAAACACTCTACACTCAAGCAAATTTAAAGATGAAGTTAGTTTAAGGTTGGGTTTACATCGTATCCATGATTCTGTCCTGCGTGTGCAGATTGAGCGGACCCTTTTTGAGGACACAGTTAAGACGCTGAACAATTACTACGCAGAGGCAGAGAAGATCGGAGGCCAGTCCTACCTGGAGGGCTGTCTGGCCTGTGCTACTGCATATCTGATCTTCCTCTGCATGGAGACGCGCTATGAGAAGGTCAGACTGGTGATCGAACCCCTGAGTGTACTTAACGATATACTTCACCTCAAAAAAGTATATTTTGCCTTTCAAATGCCAGTGTCTTGAACTGACGGAAATGTTTTTTTCACTGATGCATCACTGCTTTGTGACTCCAGTGTTCATCTTCTTAATCCGGCCGTATGCTCAGTAATCCACAACCACTTTTAACGTGGCTGAGAGCAGAACTGGAACGGTTATAATTTGTTCGTTGTCAGCTCAAATTCAAGTGTTTGCAGATTACTGAGTACAACGCTTGACAATGCACCGTTAGCTTTTAGCTAAATATACATGGCTGGCTCTTTCTGCATTGTGCAGTCACAAAGAGGTGACGATAGAGAGAGAAAAAAAACATCTTTTTGAGCTCAGGACATCTATTTATGAGTACTTTAAAGGTAAAATACACAATTTGTTTGAAGTCGTGACTCAAAAAATCCAGCGTGGAGATAAACCTTGCCTTTATTTGTCCCTGTCAGGTATTGAAGAAGATAGCCAAGTACATTCAGGACCAGAATGAGAAGATCTATGCTCCCAGAGGTCTGCTCATCACAGATCCCATCGAGAGGGGAATGCGTGTCGTATCCTTACTCATTCTTTGTAGGTACACGTACAGAGAGATCTTTTCTGTTGAATTGAAGCTATTTCTGGGGGAAATTGTTGGTCCTTAACTACTTTTCCTAGATAGAGATTTCCATCTATGAAGACCGGGGCTCCAGTGGCTCCAGCTCAGGGAGCAGCTCTGTGTCCAGCAGCACCGCTCGATGACGGGGTTCTTCCCAGCAAACCTGCACAACCCAAGAGCTCAACTCCGGACAGCGGCACAACTCCTGTCCCTACTTCATCCCTACGCTACATCACACAAGGGGACTCACTAGCTTTTACCTAAGTAAGGCGTGTTGCCCCTGACCTGCCATCACACGCTTTATCTCTCACTTAAAACATGCACCTCGGTTGATTGTTACAAAGCTGTGCGCATGCACACATCCAGTGATGTACGGGTGCATCTTGCTAGAATACTTTGTGTGATTGTACCCTTACCTTCCCTCCTGTCTTTTTTTAAAGTTGCCTCAGCTATGTGTGGTCTGGTGGGTGAGAGGAAATGGTTCTTATTGATATAAGAGCAGAGACCACAAGCCTCATACCTCACAGTTGAGCCCTGACCACACTGAACCAACCAGGAAACTGGACTACACTCATTACCACTGAGCTGGCACGCCAGACTCTTACTTTTAATTATTTAATGTGTAGCTTTGGGTTTTCAGGTTTTAGTATATGTAAGAGGGACGTACAAGCACTGGAGCAGAGTATCTCACAGATGACTTTCTGCCGTGTACATAGTGTAGAAGATCTTCCATTTTTCACACTTGAAGCCTAAAATCTTAAGTACTAACTTCAGTTTCACAAACAAGACTAACGCTTCCTAAATTTTGATTATGCAAAGAAACATTGAGCTTGAAATACAGCAACAAAGTTGGATCCAAAAGTCTTCCTGAATTATATCTGTCAACCCTTCCAAAGAACCCTAACAATTGCCAAAAACTAGCTAGCTCACAAATATGAATGTGACTCATTTTGGTGACATAACAAACTTTTCGTACTGCTTTTTGTTTGATACTCATGGGAATGAAGTACTATGACTGGTGTCGAATAAATACTGTTTCATCACAGCTGCACCGAAGGAATCTTTCTTTATTGTGGTTCTGTAAATTCAATCCCTTTATAGAAGTCAGTTGGACTTGTCACTGTATGGTTTTGAAAAACATAAACAGCTACCCAGCATGCAACTAGCAGGGTAATGAAATCAGGCCCGGTAGCAGGCAAATGGATGAAATGACTGTTATGTGAATATGACGTTTCCGTAGCTTGACTCTGTTGGTGTCCTAGCTGCTCCGAGAGCAAAAGGCTTTGATAAGCTGATCGCACGCTGACTAAAACTCAAAATAGCAGAACCGGCAGCACCATGGCGAACAGCTAGTTGTGACGCTGCCGGGGATTTTCTCTCAGGAGTTGGCTGAAAACAAGCGATCTTAAAGTAAATGGAATATTTGACACAAATTGATCAGGGGTTCAACTCGATCAGCTTAACAACTCGCTCGAGTGCTAATGTTTCTGACTGGCTTTTGTGCCAACAGTTCTGTGGGCTCTGACGATATTCATTAAATACAGCATAAATCTTAACATATATGATCTTTTTCATCATTTTCAACACAGCTGGTTCTGAGAAAATCCTCATGTTACCGTGATAATTTCATTTCATATTAATTTAAAACATTTTCTGGTAAATCGGCACGATGATGGCGACTTTAATCCATCGCATTAATTATTTTAAATCATTACAAACAATGAAGACATCAGGTTAAGAGATGTTATTAATTTTATTAGTCCAGTTTCCCCCATGTTTGCATGCATGTTTGTCTGCATGTACGACACAGCAGTAACAGCCATGACAGGTTTTCCAGTATACATCTCCTCTCACAACCTGTGGGGACAAAAATGTCAGGTTCACCGTGCATGTGTGACATGTCCAGACACTAGGACACGCTGGTGCAGCAGAGCACTGGACCTCCATTCTTGATCCAGTAATATCGTGCTGGACAGATGCTGTCTTACTGTATCATCGCTGCACTTAAGGCTACATCCCTCTCAGATCTGCCAGTGCAGAGAGAACCGTGACAAGTAAAAGCATCTTTAAACTGGAGGTTCCAAACACCGAGACACAAGTGGAGCGGACGCCTTCGTAAAATGGAGCTGACGCTGCAAGGGATGGAGGGAGAGGACAGGAGAACAAGAAGGAATGCGTGGAGGGAACAGAGACAGGAGGAAAACATCAGGTCAGAACAACATGGGGTGGGTGTGAGAAACTACAGGGCCAAAGCCACACGGAGTCCGGAGTGGAGAGGCAGGACGGAGCCAACACGTGCACCACACCTCCTAGACTTTTCTCCCAACAGACAGTTTAACGAACCTGCATCACGTTGTCTCAAGTTATATTTCTACAAATGTTATTGCTATAAACATGGAGGCTCATATCCCGGTGTGTCTTTGCAGCTGATGCGAGTAATAGACAGAGAGACCGTACGATGACTCTCCCAGCATATTGATTTGAAGGTGTTTATTTAGGGAGATTAGCATGACAGGGTTAAAAAAGAAGACTCGACAGTGAGTGTTGAAGAGTACAAAATAACTATGATAAAAATGTAAAACTACTCATAGAGTAAAGAAAACAACAAAACAACAGAGCTGTCTTATAAGAACAGAAAATAGACAAATACATTCTTGACCACATTAATGTGTTTTCCACGGCGGGTTTTTTTTTGTATTGCATTGCATGCCATTGTCTTCAAATGCCTGTAGAAACATAAACATAAAATAAAATTAATTAAAAAAAAAATCGTAGTTTCAAAAAATGATATTGAACAGTTTATGCACCTTATAAATATTTTTCCTACCTGCGCAGCGGCCATTCTTCACAGTAAAGCCTTTACCACACTGGAAGAATGAAGACAAGAGTTTATTTAATTCGATGTAATTTATTGTCACAAAAACAATGTCAAGGCACGTATGTCAATGAAAGGGGGGCCGCAGCTTCGTTAAATGACAAAAAAAATGAAACAAATATTTTGAGTGTCAACATATTTACAGACGTGCATGAAACGTTTTCAAGGTAGGTGTAACTGTTCAAATGTAAACATGACAGTGTAGCTTATTGGTCTCTAAATTCATTTAGATTTCATTGAAAGACATAAATATATCAAAGAGCCACTGATTGGAAGTAATGTTCATAATTCAGTGCTGTGGGTCCTCATGTATACCTCCGTGTCACCGGACAGCGAAGACAGTTGACCCTCCGTGGGATAGGCTACTTCAACCACTGACTTCATTTCGCCAGGCTGAAGGGTGCGAGAGATGGAGCTGCCATCAGGCCAGGAGACCTCCAGTACCGACACCACATCGTTTCCTGAGAATTAAGACCAGAAGAAATCATTAAACATCCCACAAGAGGGGAATAAATCTTTAAATATGAAACATTTTTCAAATTTGTGAGTACAAGGGACATGAAATATGATATAATAGGTCAGGGATTTTGAAGATATATGATCTGCTTTCTTACAGGTTACTATATGAAGAGATGAAACCGGCTCTCGTGACAGTGTGTCCAGTATATGAAGCTGGAGCAAGGAGGTGACTAGCTTAACTTAGCTTAGCTTAGTTTATTGTAGCATAAAGTCATCAAGAATGGAGTGTGTGTGTGTGTGTGTGTGTGTGTGTGGGGGGGGGGGGGTCAGCTAAATGGGACCTGATCAAAGGGGAAACTATGCGTTCAGGCTCATGTTCCATGTGTTTTTCATAAGTGAACTTTATTTTAATTGTACAAGATGCTAGACCTTTTCTATGTGTATGTTGATGAACTAGCCAGGAGCTAGTTTTACTAACCTGGTGAGGAAGTCAGTAATGTTCCATAATGTTGAACTAGTACTTTAAATCAGACTGTGCAAATATAACTGGGGAGTATAGTTGTTTTAATACACACAATCTTTTACTTGAGCCCCATCTTCCCCCAACATCCTAAAGTGTCAATGGAGTTACCTAAACCAAAGTGGGCGACGGGCTCCATCTCACAAAGGTACCCCGAGCCTCCATCAATAATGCGTGTATGAGCTCCACTCTGATTGGTGAACGCGGTGACCTTAGCACCTCGGGCAAAAGAGCCAAACTGGGTGCGAGGGATGACTCGAAGCCAGTTATTGGACGAGCCCTGACAACAACGGTGACAGGTTAAGTTGCTGACAGTCACAGCCTGATTTTTTTATGATCAAACACACACACATGCTGTTACACACCTGTGTGACCTTGAACACAGAGATCGGCTGCTGGGCGCTCTCTCCATGAGCCAGCAGCAGGTCCAGCTGTCCGTCCCCATCCAAGTCTGTCACTGTGCCACCTGTTCAGCACAAGCAGGGAGCTTTCTCTCTGACCTACATAACAACCTGACTGTGGTCGTTTCACTGACAGCTGCATCATTGTAAATCAGCCCGACAGACAGGAAGCGGAGGTGCCAAAATATTCGCTTAAGATTAAAAGCTGAGAATGTGGCGGATGAAAGTATTTTGTCCTGACCTGTTCCTCTTCCTTGCGGCTCTGCAGCGTCTCCCGCATTAAGCTCTTGGATTAAAGGGTCTGCATCAGATCTTCTCAGCACCCTGCAAACATACACACCCGATTTTTCCACTTATTTCTTCAACTAGTGCCGTGCTTATTAATCTTGTGGTTCTGACTTACATCCCTGGCTTACTACTGACATTACTCCTACATGCCGAGGCCTTTCAACCCCTGTAGAGCTTGTTGTTCTAGGGGCAGGGTCATGGGTTGGATTGTACATCTTCCCTGAGTATCTCTTTCTTTGATTTCTGTCATTCTGCATGTCATCCCAGTAAGTGCCGCAATTATGTCAGGCTACCATCTTAGATACCAGACTGCTTTGATCATTGCATCCTGTATGTGCAGCATCAAAGGTATCCACTCTCTTGTCTGTCATCTCAATGGCTCTTTCATGGCAGAGCCCAGAGACATCAAAGTCAGACCCTCAAACTCTGCAGTTGCACTCACTCCAGGCACCAGCAATGAAAAAAAAAAAAAAAAATCATGCTTTTGTGTGAGATATGCAATGATTTGTATTTGAATTTGGGCTCATCTGAACATTGAACTCTTACCTGAACAACCTGTTAGGGGCATTGCCTCTGTAGGCAATATTGTTGAAAAACACCTCCAGCTCCCTGTCATTGTCCAAGTCTGCAGCGATGACTGTACGAATAGGGGAGGGGGTTGCGAATTCTCTGGTCGCGATATTCTATACAGGACAACACACACTTGTGTCAAAACCTTGCCACCTGCAAGATTTTTTTAATTTTCCACACAGGTAATCTTTTCCACCATTGTCCTTACCCGGAATTTAGAATCACTGCCCTGCAAGTACAGTCTGTGTGGGCCGTTCCAGTTGCCATAGACGATGTCTGTCCGCCCATCACCATTGAAGTCAGCTAGTGCTACGCCTCTGCCATGGTGGTTCTGGTCCTCCACGCCTAAATGTGTTGACACAGTGTTTAAACCCTTAAGCTGCCAGAGGTAAATAAATAACATTCTGTATTTGGGAAAACCAGGATCCTGTCCTCTTTCATCCTTACCGGCCTGACGGGCCATATCAACAAAAGTCCCGTCACCATTGTTCTTGAACAAGAAATTGGCTCCACCCTCATTGTCACAGAACACATCTGACCTTGTCTGGCTCAGGATTGGCCCAACCACAACACCACGGCCACCTTCGAAACAACCCAACTAAGATTTAGTTCCTCATAATAACACCAAAACATTTTACACTTGATTTTTCCAGTCTCACCTGTCAATTTGTTGACTCCAGCGATGGCAGCTACGTCAGAAAGAGCGATAACGCCCTTGCTCACATCACTGGCAGTCTCATCCATCTCTAAAAGAGCATGAGGACCGATGTTGCGACTAGCATAGTTGGCCACGTAGACTGAGTAACGGCCTGTTCCCTACAGGCAAGTGGGATTATCGAATGAAGCAGGAGAAAAAAAGAGGGTTAGATGTGAGGGATCAAATTGGAGTAGTAGCAAAAGGGGTGTACTGACCTTTCTGTCAATACACGCCACAGAACGTCCTGCCATGCGATTAGCAACACCACGACGCACATTAAGCTCATCACTAAGCAGATCCTCAAAGCGACCATTGCGGAACTTGAAGAGCTTGTCTGTGTATGTTGCACGTCCTGCACAAAAAAAAATAAAAAAATCAAGAGGACAAACTATCACTTAACAGCCTTAAATGGATACTATTTATGAGGACAGATCTTTTGAATGCACTGTTTACCAGAGAAGGCATTATTTGTGTTGAGGAAGTAGATCTCCTCACGTCCATCCCCATCCACATCACAGGCAGCGACTCCAATGGCGTTCCCTGCTACGTCCCTCAGGGCGTAGTATGGAGAGTTACTATCATCAATAGCGATGTTTACCAGCCGATTCAAAGTTTGGTTGTACTTCAGTACCAGGTTGGGTCCGTTGTATCTAAGGGACAGCATCATAGGTTTGATTCACTCACATATGTGAATGTAACAAAGCAAATAAAGTACAATGAACAGTTAAGCAAAGGTACAAGTTACTGTATTCATCTGCAGCCCCGTCAACCACTCACCCTGCAACCACCACGTCCAGGGCGCCGTCACCATCCACATCAGTTACTGCCATTCCATAATTGAGCTGTGTTGGATTGTGCAAACTGTCAGGAGGAAGAATCGTCTGTGTGACTGCCTGCAGCATGGGGTCGGCATTCTGGGAGTGGGACTGACGCCAGAGTCCGACCAGGAGAAGTAACAGACCTGAACCCCACATGGCTGAAACCTGGTGGCACACAGATTATTACCCAGTCACGTATTTCATTTAAAGCTGCACACAAGACAAAGTTCACAGCTTCAAATTAATATTGTTAAAATACTGTCTATTCATGACATATTAAACACAATATAAGTATTCTGCGTTAAAGCAAATTAAATTTTGCAATTACAGGAATTCATACCATTTTATTTCAGCGTGGATGTTTTAGCTGACTATTAACGTCATACTATAACATGAGACATCTCTGTACAGTATGGACAACTAGATTAACTACCACAACAAAATTTGGCCCCCAAGGTCCTACATTAGGGAGCCCTGCATTAGAGGAACCTCATTTAGACAATATTGAGATAAATAATACACACATTTATTTGAACAGTGAAAACTAAAAAAAAAAAAATTTAAATCAAAAAGTAATGAAAAAGATACAGGAAGCTCTTCAAAACAAGCATAGAGATATAAACATGAAGTACAATGAGAGCTCAACTAAAACACCATTGTCTCGGAATGAAGACTCGTCATCGTCTCTGCTCATCCTGAGATAGTCAGATTAAGGGATATCATCATTGTACTGTATTAGGGTCTTACCTGACAGCTCTGTCAGCGAGTAGCGATGCAAATGATATGATTTTGCAGCACCACTGTGAATATATAATCTCACCCGTTATCAAATGTTTTGGCAGCGGCCACCTTACACAACTTCAATTCCTACATTTTACGAAACAGCTTGTGTAACGTGTTGAATGTTGACCAATCAGCGATGAGTTTTTTTCTGAAGCCGTAGAATATCGTCCAATAGTGCTCCAGTGTTTCTGTGGGCGTGTCCAAAGACGAGGAAGTCTGTATGTAGGCGCTGGTGTTTAACAGAGAGCAGCAACTCACACTCTTAACAACCGCACAAGTAAAATTCATGTCGTAAGTGCCAAACACGATCTACTGGAATTATGTGCATTACGCCGGAAGTACATTATAAGTGAAACAAATATTGTTTTCATCCAAGACAGAAGCTTGTTAGTAAGTTGAAACAACGCAATTTCCCAGAATCCTCTGCGGCGTGACCGCTCGTGCGTCAGTAGTGCGACGAATATCTGTTGCTAAACAAATCGCACACGGGTAAGCTGATAATTCTGAGTGTTTCTGGGTCTAAACAGAATCAAATACGAATTTGTTAATGTTCTTTTAAATTCAGAATCAATTTTAACTTGACATTTGTGTCTCAATAATCAATAATTTCGACATTAACGAGTGTGCGGTTTGTTAGCTAAATTAGGTAGCCATCTGCAGATAAACAGCAAAGCTAGCGGTTCTTTTAAAATCTATATATGGACTTGTAATTGCTCCCTGGGCCTACAGCTTTTAGTTTTACACACTCAGACTCATGTAAAGTGATAGAATCACACTGTATGTACTGTTTATTTTCTTGTCACAGATGTCTTGCACCACTGAATGATGGAAGAGCCACATGGAGACTGTGCTTCTTCTCCTGCACCTATATGTCAGCCAAAGAAGCCGAGTCAGGCTTTGTACGTGCCCAAAAAACGACTAAATAACTCCAAAGACAAAGCTCAGACTCAGGGTGAAGTAAAACCTAGACCTAGGCCTCGCTACACGGACAAGGCACGGAAGAACGCAAAGAACAAGAAAGACAAGGCTGGAGCGGGACCCCAGCCGGCGGCTTCTGGAGGAGACGGTGGAGCGGAGACCCAAAATGGTGATCACAATCCGGATGGCAAGGACGAGCGGCTCCAGGACGCAGAAGTTGAGACGGATGGTCCTACCAGCTCAGACGTTAGTTCGAGGATGGAAGCAGCATCGTCTCCTGAAGAGAAGGGCGAAGATGAGAGTTGGGACACCTTGTTTAATGATGATGGAGACTGTCTCAGTCAACAGTTGCTTCAGGAGGTGAGAGCGAAGTGTATGTCTGCTCTAATAGTTGATTTATACACCAAACTAAACGCCCTCATAAAACTACTCTGCTTTAAATCCAGTTCTGATGAACGTAAACATGGTCAGTTTTTGTTAAACTTAGTAATAGAGACATGGAGTAGACACTGGACTTGGCGGTGCTGATGATTTGAACATCATACTGAGAGTTTTAGCAACTCAATTCAACGAAGGTTGTTCAGGGATTTTCAGAGTCTGAGAATGTGGGCTTCTCCTGAGATAATGCTTGGGATTAGGAGCCCCCTCCACCCTTCTTGCATTACTTATGCTTTTGTTCCTGCGTGCTTCAACTGTTAAGCTAAGCTTCCCTAATATTGATGTTTAACATCATGCCAGAGCACACCAAACACAGGAAAATGGTCTGTCCTGAGTCATCTCTCAGCTGAACTCTCGGAAAGTAGGAAAATATTAAATCCTCCACACTACTCTCTTGATTAACCATATCTTCAACCAGCTAACATATGTTATGGCTGCTCTGCAAGATGTCATTCTGAAAACCAATGTTTTTCCCCTCCATTAATGTGCCTCACGTGAAACTGTCTTGAGCCCCACATCCCACTTCGAGGGTATCTAGAGTAGACCATAAACACATCCTAATGTAAAGAAGAGGAGGACTGATAAATCGCTCTGTACGTCTGCAGGCAGCGTTGTCATTGTGGCTGCAGGGGAATAATGTTAGGGCTCCCCTTGTGTCCATTTCACCCTCCTGCATTCTAAAGGCAGACAGTGTTGGTTCAACGCATTCATGTTTTAAATTATGTCGAGACCGCTTGAAAAAGTTTGTCTGTGTTGAATGGAAATGAAGCCAAATGCTGCTCCACTCCACTGAATGGACGATTTCCCGGATCGATCCTAAGTTCAAGTGTTAATTCCTTTCTTCACCCTTCTGTCATTTGCTTGCACCACTTCCTCATCCCACCAGTTGGCTGTGAAGGATGGCCGAAAGAAAGAATCCATCCAAGATGCCAGGTATGATTACTACAACATGGACAGAGATGACGAAGATGACATCGAACTCACCGAGGATGAACTCTCTCACATCGTGGAGATCTACGATTTTCCCACTGAGTTCAAGACAGAGGATCTCATCAAGTTGTTTCAGTGCTACCAGTAAGGAAAACCTTCTAAGATCAACATTTATCCTTTGACTTTAACAGAAACAGGCTTGTAACATATAAATAGACACCTGTCTTTTTATTCTCACACCTTCTTTTCTTGATTTTGCCTTTTAAGGCAGAGAGGATTTGACATTAAATGGATCGATGATCAACATGCCCTGGGTCTCTTCTCAAGCCCTTTAGCAGGTCAGTAAACAGTACTATATAATACAGTTAGTATCGGTCGTGTGTCCAACATCCCTGTTGCTTTACATCTTATTTTGTCGTCCTCTTCCTGTTTTTATTTTGGTGTAAGTGAGTACCGTAAATTCCGGACAATAGAGCGCACCGTTATATAAGCCGCAGATGCTTATTTTAGGGAAAAAAATCAACTTTGTACACGTATAAGCCGCACTGGTAAATAAGCCGCGGTCCATGGCTGAAACACCTCGGCCGCCCGTTCTCGCGTGTTGACCCAGTCTTCCAGAGCGTTTTCAAGTTCGGGCCATCTGCTATTATGACCTCTGAAAGCTTTTGTCGTCTTTTTGCATTGGGTCAGTTCGTCATGTTGCCGCCTCCAGGGTCTCACCATCGATTTGTTTATGCCAAACTTACATGCTGCAGCTCTATTTCCATCTTTAACCGCCAGATTGATTGTCTTTAACTTGAAAGCTGCATCATAAGCATTCCTTCTTCTGCTCTCCATCTTGAGGGTGAGTACAAATGACTGAAAATATCGTGTGATGCTCTTTTTACACTGCACCGCGGCATGGACTGGACACTCCAAGTACAGTACTTAGAGAAATTACCATAACATTTGGCTAGGAATTTCCCTAAGTACGGTATTTGGAGCTACCATCAGGAACAATAGGGAATTACTGCCCGCTGCCGCTGCCCGCCACACCCCAGGGTGAAGGTAATATCCTCGTATAAGACGCACCGGAGTATAAGCCGCGGGGCATGAAGCGTCGAA
Organism: Aulostomus chinensis; assembly: GCF_037954235.1. NCBI lineage: Eukaryota > Metazoa > Chordata > Actinopteri > Syngnathiformes > Aulostomidae > Aulostomus > Aulostomus chinensis. The sequence goes on along the minus strand of NC_141327.1, from coordinate 11,589,254 downwards.
AAAAAGTCGCGGCTTATAGTCCAGAATTTACGGTACTCAAGTCTTATCTCAGTTAAAGTCAAAGACCTTGATTTCTTTCTGCTGAGCCTCAACGTGTCTCTTCAGGTGTTTTGGGCATCTGATTGTGATTTAGTTAGACTCTTTGTCTTTTAGTTTTAGTCATTTGATTAGGAATCATTTTAGTTTAGTTTCAGTTGACAAACTCAACACTGAGTACTAAACGATATCTTCTGCAGTAAAAATAAACTGGTTTTAGTTACGGAGGATCAGTGAAGTCTTTATTTTACTTTGCCCAGCATCGTTATACAAATGTACTTTTATTTAAACACGTGTAACTGAGAGTAACACATCAGCTTTTTGTCTCTTTCCAGCTCGTGAAGCTCTGAGAGCCAAACATCCTCTGATGAAGTTACGGCCGCTGTCCAAATCCTCCTCCGCCACAAAGGCCAAAGCTCGCAGTTGCTCAGGTACTCATCCACTCGGTCTCTCTGACTCTTTGTCCGTCTAATATCACAAGAATGAGTCTGTATTTCTCCCAGACTACCTCCTGCCTGCTAAGGAGAGACCTCAGACGAGTGCAGCACTGGCTCGCAAGCTTGTCATTGGCGCCCTCGGTGTAAAGAGCACCCTGACAAAGGAGCAGCGTGAAGCAGAGAGGAAGAAGCTACAGGAAGCCAGAGGTACATCACATAGAGATGCAGCATTCCAGTTGGTTTGTGTTCTACCTGGAGATGAACCGCGGCCTTCGGGACCCCTGACAACGTCCCAGCATAGTTAAGCGTCGTATCTGTATCAAATACTACAGATGTGTGAGCCCACTGGAGGGCTAGCAGGACTCTTGTCTGACATCATCATATTTTCACCACAAGTGGGAGCTGTTCTCAAACTTTTCCAACACAGTGCTGGCGCTCTTCATTGAATGTGCTGATCGTAGCAGGTCTGTAATCAGCAGAGCAGCCGTTTCCCTTCTGAGAGGGAACATAAGTATATAGGCCTAAAAAACCACAAATGGCTGTCCACTGAACAGCCAGTCAGGAAGTCGGGTTCGCGAAGGCAAAAAGGCTCCTTTGTTCTTTGCATTGATGCACTGCTGGGCTCTAAATGTCAGTGTTGAAGTGCATCATGTCCTGAACATTGTGTTCTTGAGCTGGATGCCACGTATCCACAGTTGATTTTACAGCTGGCTCTTCAGTCTGCCTGCATGTGGCAAAAACAGCCCCTACAAATTTAGAACAACAAATCATGCAAGTGCTGTTTAGTTAAGGGCTTTCGCTGATTGATGTGTTTAACTGTCTGTCTCCCTGATTTACCTTCCAGAACAAAAGCATCTGGCTGCCAAGCAAAGAGAAGATGCTTGGGAGGGCAAGTGACTGCAGAGACCCCCCCCCACACACACACACACCACCACCACCAAACCTGAAAACACCCTCAACCTGTTGTTTTTGTTCCTCAATTTTCGAGATTCCTTGATTCAGCAGAGCTCAAATATTTCTGTTTCCTCTTCATGCTCCATTAAGGCAGCCTTTTCCTCTTTAGTTTGTTCACTGGCTACTCCCACCCAACTGTCACACTTCCCAGAAATGGATTTCCACCATTTTTCATTCCTTGTGCCACAACTGCTCCTGAACATCTGACCCTCCCCTGGCTGCTGTGTCCCACTACTTCTCCTGGGACTGCTGCCTCGTGGCTAACACAACAAACTCCCCTTGGCTTCTCTAATATTTTACTGTATTGTCTGTGTAGATTGTAGGTCTTGTGTTTGACCTTAAATGCATTTTTTATGGTTTTAAATCTGTAAATATTCAGTAAAATGCCCCCCCCCCGTCCTTCAAATGAGTTCCTATGAGACGTTACATCACCCCAGTTTGTTGAGATGATGTCTGCATCGGATTTCAAGTAAATGTAGCTTTTAGGGTAGTAGATTCACGACAACTGAAATAATGTACGTAAAACCTGGAAGTCAGCGTGTACGCAACTGGCAGCCAGAGGCCTCCATTCTTTATTTTTTGCATCTTCATCGTGATTTTCATCCAATTTGAATAATTAATCTCCATCAGATTCGTTTATATTGGACAGAATTTGTCTTCATCTTTCTTGCCAGTTCAAATGACAAGAAGCATTTCTCCAACATAATTAGTGAACCTCCTGTTTTCTCTTCACTTACATTTTTTTTTTAAACATAACGAACGTAATTATTTTATGCAAGTACAGTACACTGGAAGACTAAATCCTGGAAATCACTTTGACTTGAATTATTAATTTCAGTTTGTCACACTTGTGTTTTAGCAAAATGCAGAATAAATTAAAATGAATTAAGACTATTTCAGCTCCAGTTAAGGTGATTTGTTTCCTCTCCAGATGAATTATGAAAGGTTTAGAAAAGACAACACGGTCTACCGCAAGTTGTCCAACTTGCTTCAGGCTTTTTAGAAACCGTGGTCAAGCTCAACAGGCAGCTCCTCTTTATTCCTGGAAAGTCAAGATTGCGGAGTAAAATCTTCCACAGGAGCCTATTGAATTAAAGGTTTAACTTCAACCGCTGGTTCACCATTCCCAGTCAGCGTTCGTTATTTAGTATCAGCCTCCAGAGACACACACATCCAGGCTGGAGAGGGTTTTTTTTGACAGCTGGAGGCAGCTGCATCCTTTGAGGCTGCACCCGGCTGACCACAGGCCATGTGGCACCGCATCTCATTCAGCTGCTCAGCCAGTAATTAAGCCTCATTCTCCCGAGTTAGAAGAAAGAGCTGCAAATTTGTCATTTGTTTTCAGCAAGGGAACTTTGAATCTGCTTCGAACTAACGCTTGGCCGCTTTGACCTCTCTTAGTGTTACAAGAAGGGCATATAGTTGTAAATATGCAATTATTCAAATGAGAACCTGTCGCCTGTGGACTTCATTCACTCGGTGGGGCGACGACTGAGGCCGTGCTGTCCTGGCGGGCGAGTGAGGTGCCGTGTGCCACGTGGCTTGTCGTGAGCTAGTTAAAGCGCTGCAGCCTCAGAGGAGGGACTGTTGCATGAGCAGTTTCTGTGCTCGCATCTTTTAAAATCAGCTGTTCCCTAAAAAAAGCTTTTTTATGCGATTTGTATAGAGTCTGCGGATAAAAATCTCCATTCAGTGGTTGCTTATTTCCAAAAATCTATTTGTGTTGCGCACGATCAAGTGGATTAGGAATCATAGGTTTCTTTCTTAGATGGCAGCAAACCTGATGAAAATGCACCTGGCAGCATGCGTTGTTATGCACAGCAGAGAAATGCAGTTTTCCGTGTTTTAATTTCAATTTTTGCCTGCCATCACAAGCTACAGGGGTGACGACATACAGGCAAAGAAGATGTGTTTGTGGTGAATTTTGGTGAATTCATGTGATTTTTGACATGATTGTACAATAAATACATCTAATGATGTTCCAGGGTTGGTCGATGTTTTATTGTTGTGTTCTGTTTTTTTAATCCAAAAATATTGCATCAAGACGAATGAAAACACAAATGTTTGTAATGTGTCATTTGTTACCTCATGAGATTCATACATTTGTGAGTGAAGCATGGAAGTCTTACTCAGGTTTGTGATTCATTAAACCATTTACTTGTTACTGCTGCCTATCTTTTTTTTTTTTTTTTTTTTGCCAGGCCGTTACTGGTCTCTCTGGTCGCATGACTCTTACGAAACCCGCTTACATGATCTTCCAGTGTGCAATAGAAGCAAATATAGATACATTTTCCTACTGAGCCAACCAGCACAGAAGCCGACCTCCCTGAATTACATGTAGCTGCGTTTTCCCGTCATCGTGTGAGATCTGAGTCCTGCCCACAATCTCCTGTGAACTGTGGACTCACCACAGAGCAGCCGGCTGGCTGCCTCACACACAATCATTAGATTAACTGCACCAGCTCAAACCACTAGTGAGTGACTAGTGGTCTGAAGTAGCGGCTCTACCCTCAGTGGGCTCCTCAGACGTACTGCTATGTCATGGACAAATGAAGGAATAATAGTCCCACCACAATAAAGGGCTCAGTGGTGCAGGGTGGTGTGTTACCTAGCAACAAGCACTGTCAGCAAATAAACTTTACATCCCCCCCCCCCCCACCCCTCCACTCAAATTCAAGACTTTCTCATCAGTGACAGACAGTTTGATCGCCACCTGAGCTGAGAGTCTTAGCAGTGGCACTCAAGCAGGTGTCTGTGGATGTTGACCGATGATGCAGGTGTTGATATTTGGGACGTCCGGTAAATAACATTCAGTGTCACCTGTGGCATAGAATACCAAAAATAAGCGGATGTTGATGTTTGTTTGTTTTTTTTATGAATTGTGCTGCCAACCAAAACTAATCATCTTAAATCTATTTTGTATAATATCAAAAAGATTTTAACCCTTGAGTCGAGTCCACTGTCTTTCTGATGTAGCTGGTGCCTACTGGTTGTACTAAATCAAATAAGTTCTGATAATTGTTTCAGTTTTTGGGAGAACATATGAGACAGTCTTCATCTTTCAAGTGAACATTTGAATTCATAAAATAACAGTAATTCTAGAAAAAAGAGAACAAACCAGAAGGCGCTGATCCTTCTTCCATTACACTCCTCATGCTGAATTGATCCTGCATGACAAATTATTTGCAAGGGCCACAAATATTTGTTTTGAATGGACCTGATCCGATAGCATTTTAGCATCACACATTAAATATTTGTAGCCACGAGAGCCGTTGCTCAGTTTAAATTAAACATATCTACTTGGACCCCCCCCCCCCCCCCCCCCTGCACACTGTTCCCAAGGGTGGCTGGAAATGCAAATAGTAAAAAAAAGAAAAAAAAGAAGAAGAATTGTAGGATCATGATGTTTTGTTTATCCTTGTTGCCTTGAATGGGGTCAGATGGAAATGTCACACGGAAATACACTATATTTGGACTATATTTGCTTAATCATGCGACAAATTATAATCATAATAATTATTTATAATTCAACTAGCACAGATTATAATGAATTATTGCAATAAACTAGCTCAGACCATGTTAGGGTATGTCCTAGGTCTCTGCTGATAACTGACGGTAGCGGTGGATCAGCAGTCCTCTGTCTCTGTCGCTATGATACACCTGACAGCTTGGGTGCATGTAGATTCATATTTAGTCTCTACTGAATGTGGTTGAGAGTGTTGATGTATTTGAATGTTTATAATATGCGTTGCCTGAAAAACAGATGACATTGAGAGGTGTGACCATTTACGTGAATTATTATACAGCTGAGCTCCAGTGATTCACTTGCTATTTACCGGAAGAATGTGAAAATTAATACACATTCAGTGAGCAGCTGTGAGGTTTTGCAGCATGCGGTGTGTGCCGTGTGTGTGTTCACACGTGTTTATCAGCGAGAATGAGGTTGGAAACAACCGTTAAACACAAGTTGGCTGAGGCTCCCTGGGAAAGGATGGGACACTCAGTTGGTCTTTCCGGATCTTTTTTAAATCTGGTAAAAGGAGCAACAGGGTCTAAATGCAGACCGTCACATTTGCACAAACCATAAACTGCACCAACTCCTGTAAATGATATTACGGTTTTCTCATTTCTCTTGATTACACTAACAGATTTAAAAGGGAATTGTTTTCTTAGCAGATTCCCCAAATCTTCTGCAGAAACTCTAACATGAATCTTCACGTTGCTGTTTTACATTCTGCAGTAAAATAAGCAATGCCTCAAATAACCAGAGTTTGTCAATCTGATGTTTATTCTTTCACTACCATTAAGTACTGTTGAAGGCGCCATACTGTGGTACAACCAGATCTCATCTGATGTCACCGATGTTGAACAAGTGAAGAACAAACACGTAAAATATTTCTCAGAATAAAATTAACAATACAAAATACAGCCACACAGGGACACGTTTCAACTCAAAAGTACATTAAAATTCTGTATAAATTAGAGTCCTAAAGAACATTATTCCAGAGAGGTAATATAAAACTGTACATGACAATACATTTGCAATACATTACAATATTTATTCAAATATTGAAAAATAGCACCATGAAAAAAAAAAATCCATTCTCATTCAAAACCAAAAACCACACAGTTGCAACAGTAAGTACTGCTTTTGTAATGTCAACGGTGAAAGCACAGAATGTGAGTACAGAGTCTGCTACCTTTGTTGATACTGTTGAAGACTGTAAACGTACTCTCATGCCTTCATGTCATTACTTTCTGAATGGTAGTTATGTTTTGATCAAGGTAATTAGTTTTGTTAAAAAAAAAACACGCATTTTCTTTTAAAATTGTAAACTACTCTACATTTTATGATGCGACATGACGCTTGTGGCGGCCTACGTTCTTCTTTTTCTGTGTCCATTTACTCCTTGAGTTTCAAACTGGAAAAAGTCTCGGATGATATTCAATCATTTTTGCATGAAGTCCCTCGTTCCCTCCCAAATCATCCCAGTTTCCCCGCCCTTGCCTCTCTATTTACTGGCATGTTTTCCTTTTCATTCAACCTCATTCCCCAGACAGGTTGAGGTGTTCTGAGGTGTTGTACAGTTGTTCTGTCCTTAGATCGATGTGTTCCTCAATTCACAGGAAGTTGTTGGAGATCTCACGTTGATGGTCAAACAAGTCTTCTACCTCAGCGCTGTAAGCGTCACCTGAAGAAAACACACAGAGCCAAAGCATCAGTCACTATGAAACAGCACGAGTCTGGCTGCTTGTCCTTGAAATCAAACCAGATTATCATGTTTTTATTAACACTCCCATTATTATTCTATCCTCCTTGATGCTTGACTTGTCCTGTCTCAACTAATCATATCATGCCTATTTCGTCTTGTCAGATCTGGTTTCATCTTATTTTGTCTGATCTTGTCTTGTCTCTCCTGGTCATGTCTGATCTTATCTTGTCTCACCTGGTCACGTCTGATCTTATCTTGTCTTACCTGGTCACATCAGCTCTTATCTTGTCCCACCTGGTCATGTCGGATCTTGTCTGGTCTCACCTGGTCATGTCTGATCTTATCTTGTCTCACCTGGTCATGTCTGATCTTATCTTGTCTCATCTGGTCATGTCTGATCTTGTCTTGTCTCACCTGGTCATGTCTGATCTTATCTTGTCTTACCTGGTCATGTCTGATCTTATCTTGTCTCACCTGGTCATGTCTGAGCTTATCTTGTCTCAACTGGTCATGTCTGATCTTATCTTGTCCCACCTGGTCATGTCGGATCTTGTCTGGTCTCACCTGGTCATGTCTGATCTTATCTTGTCTCACCTGGTCATGTCTGATCTTATCTTGTCTCACCTGGTCATGTCTGATCTTATCTTGTCTCATCTGGTCATGTCTGATCTTGTCTTGTCTCACCTGGTCATGTCTGATCTTATCTTGTCTTACCTGGTCATGTCTGATCTTATCTTGTCTCACCTGGTCATGTCTGAGCTTATCTTGTCTCACCTGGTCACGTCAGATCTTATCTTGTCTCATCTGGTCATGTCTGATCTTACCTTGTCTCACCTGGTCACGTCTGATCTTATCTTGTCTCACCTGGTCATGTCAGATCTTATCTTGTCTCATCTGGTCATGTCAGATCTTATCTTGTCTCACCTGGTCATGTCAGATCTTATCTTGTCTCATCTGGTCATGTCTGATCTTATCTTGTCTCATCTGGTCATGTCTGATCTTATCTTGTCCTATCAACTTGTCATAACTTTTTCTCATCTCTTATTACATCTTGTCTAATCTGATCTGGTCATATCCCCACCTATGTTGACATATGTTGTCTGATCTAAATCATATTTTCTCTCTTATTGTCATATCTTATCTTGTTTTATTAGGATGTCGAGACTGTCATTTGAATAAATCTTCATAATCTACCTGCGTGGCATCCAAACATGTAGACCCGAGCACCATCATACTTGCATCGACAACGCATTATGTTGTTCTGGAAATCAGACTCAGCCATGTCCAAGGAGGGGTTGACCTCCACCTGTGAAAGAACAAAGTGGAGTTGAGATGCAGGATTCACAGAGCAAACACGTTCTCCGAGCATTCTAGAACAGGTTGGTGATACCCTTCCCAACATGTGGGAACATTATGCCGTATTACTTTTTTAAAAATATTATTTTGATAGTAGAGAGAAACAGGAAACGGGGTTTGAGGGAAGACATGCTGCAAGCGTTCTGGCCAACAAGGAATCACATTAGGGGCGGGTGGGGGGGTTCTGTGTTAATGGACCGTAACCACCATTGGGGTCGTCTGTGCTCTTAGAATCTTTTCGGCAGCAGGATTTGTTTATGTTCCACAGAAGGATCTTATTTTAGAGCTGGATAGTGAACTTTAAAAACATTATACAAAAGTTTTGTGGCATTGCTAGAACATTTGACAAAGTGTTCCTTTGACTTGTTCTTTTTTAGCTGGGAAGCTTTTAAGGGAGTGTTCCCACAGTCTTGGCTAACGTTACCTACAATTTATAATATTGTTGTTTTTTTTGTTTTTTTTAAATGGACAAAATGTTTTAACAGGGAACATTCTGAGAATGTTTTAGGATGTTATTCAGATAATATAATGTTCAGTTATAAAATATTCAGCAAAACATCCTCCCGTTAAAATATTTTGTCTTGGTAAACACTGAACCTCATAGGAACATTACACTCTAAACAACTTTAAAACTTTCTTTAAGTCAAATTTTGATTGAATATTTTCTCTCTTTCTAAGACATCATTAAAAGTTGTTGCTGTGGGAATGTTCCACGCTCGCTGGTTATAACACTGATTTGATCTTGAAACCTGGCAGCCCCTCTCTATTCTGCCAAAGTCCCCAAAACATTCTTGCACACCTTTTGTCAATTCCACTTTTAGTGTTATTACAATTTCCAGATGCACCAGCAGCCACTTGTCTGCTTGACATTTTGGGAAACAAACGAACCTGTCGAAGTAGCAGTGATCTATGCAGCAGGGCCTCTGCCTTGAGTTTTCTCTCTATGAATAGACTAACTTCAAAGAATGTCTTTTAATAAAGTAACAGAAGAAGTGAGAGTAACAATTTAATTCAGACGGCTCAGAAAAGACTGTCTGACTTTAAAACCACAGGATTATTGTTCTCTCTTTTCCTATATGGCTCCTGATGTGTAAATTGGGGGTTTATCTCTTTCCAATGTTATCTCTGTGCAGGAAAATGCACCCAAAGATGCAGATGACAGTTTTGTGTTTGAGTTTATGTTGTAGTCTGTTATTAGTCTGTTGCCATGGTTTAATGTTTACCAAACTGTCAGTACCTCCTGTATAACAACACATAAATACATTTTGCTGTACACAACAAATGTATGCAACAAAACCAGCCTTTTTTACAGGTAGAGAACATTTTGGAGCTCAATTAAGAGCAACGTCTCAGACGTTAAATCCTCTCCATTATTGTTGAATATGGCATTGGTCTCAGTGTAAACATTACATTCAGCTGTATTAAGCTCCTCTACTCATGTGCGACAAAAAGCCCACAGCCTGTTTTAAGAACATGGAGGTTGTCACTGCATCTTAACGATCATGAGGTTGAACAGCTGATTTTTTAAATGGTGGAGCAATCAGGAGCCATCGAGCTGATGTGGAGGTGACTCATCGCTTAAATGTATGGTCCTAAAAATGGCTGCCGCCCTGCCATTCTTGGTAAAGAAACGCCCAGCTGCAGAAACGATGAGTGAGCATGAGCAGCAGCCTCCCTCCTTCACTCAAATTTTACACAAATGTATGTGCGGCTCAAGTGGCGTTGATCTGCAATCTTAACCACAAAGTGCCAGTGGGTCATGTAGTCGTGGCGACAGTTATGACATCTGCGGTTTGATGTCCATAAACGGGGCTCATCACATGTGTGCAGTCTGCAGCTGAGTCAGATGTAAACATCTTTGATTATTGTAAACGCTGTAGATGCTGTAAACGTCACCTCATCAGTGCTTCTGAGCTATCAGGAGAAAATAGAATGGATGACAGCAGAAAGAAGACAACATGCTCTGAGCGAATGTAAGATGCTGGCAGAATCTTTACACTGTCAATAAGCCAGCACTCGCTGAAAGGCTGGACTAATAGCAGGTCTACTTTCTATATAAATCCAGACTAAATTCACTTTCCTTAAATATGCACACACCCTGAAACTACATACTGTTCACCTGAATGGCTGCATACCCAGCCAAGAGCCATTTAGCTAAAATTATAGTCTTTTATCGCAGCTTTTATCTCACGTGAACTTTTAGATGTTGAAACCCTGGTGTTTTTCTCTCTTTTTTTTCCTTCGTATTTGCATGCGCTCCCTCAAGCGAGTCACAGTAAACTACAGCTGCTGTACAATTAGGTGACATTTCAACCCGGGACAGCTGTTCCCAACAAGGGGGTCGGGACCCCTGGAGGGGTCAATTTGCTAGAATCAACCCATTTCTGTCATAACTGATGTAAAAGATAAGATGGTAGTTAATCTAGTTTAAACTGGTTTATTAGTGTACGTGTGTGTGTGTGTGTGTGTGTGTGTACGAGTATGAGTGTGTGCGCTCACAATATTTTAAATGCTTCAACCACCTCTAGTGAGACCTTGACTCACTAGTCTTTGGTGCTTCTATTTGGGGGGTCTACTACTCAGACGTTTATGATCCCCTCCCCTACGTTTTGCTGTAAAAACAGTGGCCTCCTGACCTGGAAGATGTATTCACCAGGTCGGATGTCCGTAATATCGATCCACTGGCAGTCGATGTCGTGACGGTAGGTGTCCCAGCAGCCCACCGAGATCCCTTGTTGACCCATGTTATAACAGGCGTAGCGTTTATGGATACCTGGGAGGAGAGATGAGAGGGAAGACGATGAGGAGAAACTACGATGTATAAGTTATCTTCTGGTCAGTCACTGTGGATTGGAAATGGGATCTTCTTTAATTATACAGGCTAAAATTATAACAATTTCTGTGACTTTAAAAGGAGTTGAAAGGATCTAAGCTGCATAAAGCCATCTGGAGGCCGTGAAGCCAAGATCATTTTAGGCTTGGCCTCCGATCTTAAAGTCTTCATCTGGATGATCATTATGGTATTTTAGTATTTTATGCATTTGTTTGTTCTTCTCTTGCTTGTCACGACTCTTCTCTCGCTTCCCTCAAAATGTGTAATCCGCTGTAATCTGTCTCACCGTCGGGGCAGTAGGTGTCCTCCAGACAGAAGCTGGCTTTGTGACCCTCAGCCACCTTGGTGCCGTTCAAGGTCAGCAGGTCGTAGTGGGTGAAAACTTCAATGCTGTGGTAGTGCCTAAGAGATGGATCATTCACGGAGACGGTTAAGGGAGTTGTGTACAGAACTTTTCAGTGTTTTTGTTTTTCACCTGCATAAAAAACACACATTCACATTTTTATTATAGAAACCATAAATCCTGTTAGTTTCGTTGCAAATGCAGCAAGTGGGCAGAATAGATATATCGGTTTGGTTGCAAAACCATTCCAAGAACGGGCTCTACCAAAACTGAAAGGCAAACCCTGTGTTTGTTGGTCAGGGAGGTAGTGATTGGCCTGTGGCTGGGAGAGACGCTGAGCTCGGCCTCTCGTTATAGGACACAAAACCACCAACCGCTTAGATAAGAAGTCGGGCTGCAGCGAGCTCAGTCATGGCTCTGACTGTAACAACCGGGTGACCCATGAGGAGGATGTTTATTGTAAACATCATTTTGAAGAATTTGATTATTGTGTAAAGAAAAAAAAACAGGCTTTTATAAGTTTAGAGTTATTTATAGTCCAAATCTCAAAAATATCGCAGCACTAATGATGCACACAGTGACCCAGCTTCGCTCATCAAATCTTCAACTTCAGTTTAATTATTCTGGAGGAGGTTTTTTCTTTCCGACCAAACCCTGCAGCAGCTAAAACCACCACGCTGCCTCTCCTATCTGGAGACACAACATGGTTCAGCTGGAGCGACACAAGAGCTTAGAATTCACACTGCCAAGGACCGCTTTAAGCTGCCGCCTTAAATTTTCTCCAAATCTAACCTGTGACACTGGTGCCATGTCCAACTCTCTCTTGAGGCCCGGGGTCTGAAATCAGCACGGCCCATGTTCATGATACGAGAGGAAAAGCGTAGAAGGCGACGATGTCCGTAAGGCCAGTGCATCCTGGCAGCAGAGGAGGAGAGACAGTTCTCTTCATTGGCGCAGGACAGCAGGTGGAGGGGTCTGTCCTCTAGGTAAGCTGTCTCCTGGACAAGTTGGGCATCGAGTACGAGGTCAGGAGCAGCTGCGGTGGTAAAGAGTTGGAGTTTACTTTACAGTCAGTACACAACACATGAAAATAAGCTTGTGAGTGTGTGTGTTTCTGACTCACTCTCCACACAGGTGACACCGGCAGCTCTGCCATCTCCTCCTCGGGGACAGTAGATGTTTGTGTTTCTGCGACACTGCTGGACAGACATCTCAGTACCGATACAGTGAGTTCCACTGAGCACCACAGCACTAGCATCACTAGAACCAGGCCAGTACCACGTCTCCTGCACATGGATGGGGAGAGAACGTACACGTAAAAGAAGTCATGTTAAACACTTCATTTGAACTCACTGTCACAACCAATACAACAATGAAACACCCCCTTTATAATAAGAAGTATCAGTAAACATCAAATTTTCCTTTAATTTTCACAATTTTAAAACTGCTTGTTAAATATTACCACCCCATGTCCCCTCCCCGAAATACACTCACATTGCCCTTTCCATGCACAGCTCTATTTTAGGTTTGTTTGCTCTGTGTATTTCTCCCCATCTCTCTTCGCCTCACTTTCCCTCTTTTATTTTCAGTTTGCTGGAAGTGGACGTTTGTGAAGCCTATAATTACCTCAGGCCTCAGTAATAACACAGCACAGACACAAACAGCAGGCCGGCAAGAGAGAGAGGAAAGGAAATACAGGAGCACCAAAGTTTAGCTTCAAAGAGGGAGAGAATGAAAGCATCCAAGATATTTATTCTGTACAGTGCTGATCACCTGGTGAGCTCTAGAGGCGAAGCCCAATCCCAGCTGACGACAGACCACCATGGCTTCGTTGATGCCCCAGTTCTCGCTGCAGACGGCACCCCAGCGCTTCACACCACCTGTGTCCATCAGCACCTCCACACGGCCCTCGGATGAGTCTCTGCCTCCTGCTAGACGTACCTGAGAACGGATGGGGAGCAAAGACTGACATAATCTAGAGTGTGTGCCTGTGTGTATCTCAGTGTTTGTGAGTGTTGTGTATCTCACCGTGGCCTGCAGGCCAGTATAAGGGATGTTGCAGCGGACGGCCACATCCTGGGTGTGTTTACAACTGTAAAGCGGCACTGGTCTGTAGTGACAGTCTGTGATGGACCTCTCTCTGCCTGTGCATTGCACACTGTTCATGTGGATGGGCCCGGTTCCTACAGAGGAGCAGATAATTGATTCTCATGTCTTGCCAAATGGAAAAAAAACATATTCTCACACCAGCACACACACACACACACACACACACACACACACACACACACACACACACACACACACACACACACACACACACACACACACACACACGCATGCATGCACTTTACTACTCTAAAACCTCATGGGTCTGCAGCTTCACAAGCAGCGACGGATTAAAAGGCCAGACATGATGGGAGCTCTGATGTGGCTCTGATGCCGAGCTTTGCTGGAGAGCTTTCTTTCCAAATTACTGCACACCAGAGCCATGCTTTCTAAACCAAAATAGATACCGATGGAGGAAAATCTTTGAACACATCTATGTTTGTGTAGGTGAGTGAGGCCAAGGCCAGAGCCCTATTAAGCCCTATAATTTGTCCTTAAATAGCTAATGATGTCATCAAGTCTAGATTCAGGTCGAAGGACTCCAGTAGTACATATTCATTACTTATACGTTCATGCAACACTGAAATTTGTCTCGAGACATTAAAAACCACAATGCTCCATTTTGACATTTAGCCGAAGTCATTATTTAGACACAACACCAACATAGCACCTACTTTAATAGAGCCCTAAAAGTAAAACTCCAATGTTTCCAAGAATTACTTCATTAAGCCGAGTAGAGGGAAGGAAATGCTCTCGCCATTATGGGACATGCTATGTGCTCATTTGGGCAGAAAGATAATAGCAGGAAATGAATGTGATTACAGAGTTACAGCAGAGGTACGACAAGAAAAAAAAAGGACAATAACCGAGTGTGTGAAAGTGTAGAGGAAAATGTCTAAATCTGTTTTTGTTAGACAATTTCATGGCCCACAACAAAAACAGTGCCAAAATAATCATGGTCTGTTCTGTATGTTTGGCCCTGCTCACTGCTGATTGCCTGACATCCTGGTTTCAAAGCTTCGCTAGCTGTTCACATACAGCAGGTTTATTTTGACAACCACACATCGCATTGTTTTGGCTGCTGGAACCTCCTGGCACTCGTATAATTGGTCATGGGTAGGTTTCCTCAACTGCTTCTCAGATCGAAGTAGAATGGAGGCTGTAAACATTCTCTGGAGGTTTATTTGTCTGCTGGGTTGTTGGAGAACTGCATCATGGCGTTCAGAAACACACGTTTAGACTGGAAAGTGTTTGCTTTAAAGGATCACTGAGCTCGCTTGATCATCACGGAAGCGCGGCGAAGCACAAAGACGCAGGTCCCAACTGTTTATCAGGCTGGCTTTATGAATGAGGTTACCTGAAGGACAAGTTAGAATTTTGGTGTCCCTCGATATGGTAAGTGATGTAAAATACAGGAGACTCCAAAAAATGTGCAGTTTGACTTTCTCTTCACGATGTGTGTGTTCCGTCTCACCCTGTCCCAGCTGAGCCTTGTTGAGGGCCTCCTTGGCTGTCCCGAAGCCCAGCTCTCGGCAGACCACACTGGCTGCAGCAATGTCCCACAGGTGGTCACACACAGAGCCCCACTTTCCCTCCTTCAGCACCTCCACGCGTCCCTCGCCGAGTCGCGGCCCAGCCTTCAGACGCACGACAGGCTGGAAGGACAAAAGAGACACTTTTAAAGTTGGTTTGGATGCTTAGAACTGATGAGATTTTAATCTCACGGTCCCCACTCATTATTTTGTTACAAATGGTTGAATTCTAGATATTTATATTGCTGATGTTTTTCATTTTTTTGAATCCGAGCTCTCGTTTGTTTTAACCTGAGCTAAACTGAAGACAAGCAAGATTTCAGTGCAACAAGACAGCCTGCTTGAGGAAATGAAGTCTGTAAAAACAAGGTAACAGTTTATCTAAGTCCACCTTCACTTTTTTGATATTTTTCTCACTCACATTTTTTTTCCAATGTAAACATGCAGAGACCATATAAGGAGAAACCATAAAACTATAATAGCATGTAATTCCTGCTGCTGTAAAATGACGGTCAATGTTATATTTCCTATATTTGACACTCACTGGCACTGTGGGTGGTGCAGGGACTCTGCCGTAGCGTGCAAACTGGGACCCGGGGACACAGCGAGCCACGGCGTGCATGCCCCCTCGACATGGACCGTCACTCCTGGGGAGGGACAGCATGACCTGGCACTGCGACAAAGAAGGCTCCACTCCCTGACACTGCACCTTCTCCATCCAGTAGGCCTTCTTAGTGATCTGAGTCCTCAATCTGGGTGCCGGGCAACCAAAACACACACAGGAGAGAGAGAGAGAGAGAGAGAGAGAGAGAGAGAGAGAGAGAGAGAGAGAGAGAGAGAGAGAGAGAGAGAGAGAGAGAGAATTAAATATTAGCCACATTCATGAGCCATAAAGCTATAATGTTGAGAACAGATGTAGATTCTACCTGGAGGATGGATCTGATAGCTTGGAGTCCCACAATTTCCTGAAAGACAGAGAAAGCTCACATAAGTCCTGAGTGACAAAACTTGCTCCGGCTAGTCTCAACTACTGCTGACCAAATATCTACAAAACAAATAACGATCCTGTCATCCTCAGTTATGATGCATTATTAGTGCTAAATAG